>NW_020955515.1:4677-72630 GCF_003031625.1 Empidonax traillii
ACCCGTGCGCGCAGGTGACCGCCCCGGGATTCCCCCCGCCCGCCGCGGGTGTCGCAGCCGCGCCCGTGCTCAGCCGCGCCCCGCGGGGCGGGCGGCGCAGGCAACGCGCAGGGAGCGCGCAGGGAGCGCGCAGGGCGCGGGCAGCGCTCCGGCCCCGCGCCCGGCCCCGCGGGCCGCCCCGCGCCGCCGATGCTGTCGGTGCCGGTGCCGGTGGCGGGCGCGGGGGCGGCGCGGGGCGCGGGCTCCCAGCCCCGCCGGCGCACCATGTGCAGCGGCGTCGGCTGCTTCTGGGCGCTGCTCTCCGCCGGCCTCCTGGCCGCCTGCGCCGCCGCCTTCCTCTCCCCGGCCTGGCTGCTGCCGCCCGGCCGAGCCGCCGCCGGCTTCGGGCTGCTCTGGCGCTGCGCCGGCCCCCCCCGGGGCTGCCACGGCTCCGCCGGCCCCGGCGGCTTCGGAGACATCCCCTCTGGTTCCTGGCAGGTGAGCGCCTCCCCGCCGCGGCACCCCACCGTCGCCTCCCCCGGGCTTGCCGGCATCCCCTGTCACCTCCCCGGCATCCTGCCAGCCCTTCCCTGGATCCCCGGCATCTCCCATCACCGACTCGGCATACCCCCCCGCCTGCTTCGAGCTCTCCGGCATCCCCCATCACTTCCCCGGCATCCTCTGTCACCTCCCCGGCATCCCGCCTGCCTTTCCCTCAGCTCTCCGGCATCACCCATCACCTCCCCGGTGTCCCCCCTGTCTGCTTCGAGGTTCCTGGCATCCCCAGAATCCCCCCCCTGCCTGGTTCAGGTTCCCCTGCATTCCCCATCGCCTCCTCTGCATCCTCCCTTGCCTGCTTTGGGCTCCCCAGCGTCACCCCATCACCTCCTGGCATCCCCCCAGACCTGCTCCAGGCTCTCCAGTATCTCTTGGTCCTCCTTACATTCCTGAGGACCCCCTGTCATCACTTCAGCATCCCTGTCCTGCTCTGAGCATCCTGGGCATCCCCTGCATCCCCCGTGCTGCCCTCGAGTATCATCTACATCTTCCTGTGCTGCTCTCCAGCATCCCTTCCATCCCCTGTATCCCCCCCTGTCCTGCCTCGGAGCATCCCCTCAGCACCCCTTGGGTATCCCGCGGTCCCTGTGGGGTCACATCCCACTCTGGGATGCCCGGCTGTGCTCGGGGTGCTGCATGGAAGCCTCGTGCTGGTGTGGGGGTCAGTGCAGCCCGAGCGTGGCCGTGGGTCTGACCCGGCCACCCTGCCCTGCCGGGAGCTGGGGGAGAAGCTGGAGGGGCTTTGGTGCTTCCCAGTAGGGTACTGAGCGTCACTTGCCGTCCGAGTTTGCTGAGCAGGAGGGAACAGAGCAGGGAGGTGGCTGAAACCGCTGCCCCTGGGACACGTGGATCCAGAAATCGAGCCTGGACGGGGGTGATTGTAGTTGCCCCCTGCCTGGTCCCCCGAGGTGATGCCCTTACCAGATTTTGGGAGGAAGGAGGCCAAGGCCTCCCCACTTGCCCCACGGGGCCTGGGGTTGCTGTGGCGTCCCAGGGTGACAAAGAGCTGCCCGTCACACCGGGACCACACAAAGCTGGGTCCCAGTATCCCGCCCCCTGCTTGCCCCTGCCCTTTCTTCCTCCTCTCCCTTCATTCTTAGCTTCTTACCCCGAGGTTGTGGGTGTGATTTCACTGCTGCTGCTTGGGCTTGCTCCGGGTCACAACACAGGGCAGCATCCCCGAGAGGTCGCGGCTGTGCCCGGCACAAAGGGTGTCAGCAGCTGGGTTGCTCAGCCTGCCCTGGAGCTGCGCTCTTATCTCTCCCAGGAAAGCAGCTCTGCCTGTGATTGCTTAAATCCCATCCCGGTCCCTCAAATTGGCATTAAAGACAAATATTGTGAATTGCAAAGACAAGAACCAGCTGTATAAACTCCTTCCTATTTATATAAAAAGGTGCAAAAATGCTCTTGTTTCCACGAGCTGGCCTTTGTTCAGATGTTTTTGCAAATGTGATGCAGATAAGCACTCCCAAGTAATAACAAACTTTAAAGATAACGAAGCTCAGCAGTGACTCATTTGAACGAGCTTCAGCCTCTGAAAACACTGACATCCAGAATACAAAATAATGCAAAGCTTGGGCTGTGGAAAGATGAATATCACAGTATAGAGTGCAGTTTACAGGGGGTTTTGGTGACACGTCCATGTCACCTTTATCAATACCGCCCAGATAATTAATGAAGAACAAACAGTGCTTTCAGAGGAAAGTGCTCCCCTACCAGCTTTCTGCCATGATGACGGTGGGAATACCTGTTGTGATGGTTATTTGATGGGGTGGAATATAATAAAACATCCCTGACAGCTTTGCTGAGGCAGGTGACAGCTTTGGCTTTCTTGCATGAGCAGCCTCCGAGCCCACACGCCTCGGTGCTCAGGACGGGGGGGGGGGAGCCGAGTGCTGGGAACTCTGTCCAGGAGTTCAAGCAGGAGATTCTCCTTTTTGGAGACATGGGGAGATTGTGGCTCTTTTTTTTTTTTTTTTTTCTTTGCTTGCAGAACTGTAGCATTCCTTTCCAATCTTTAGAGCAATCTGGTGGGCAGCTCCTTTTTTTAAACCAAAAAGCCACGAGCCAAACACTGACAGGAATCTGGGAGCTTCTGAAAACAGCCCCCAGCGTTTGCCGAAGTGGCAGAGGCTGGTGAGGAGGGTGTGAGCTGTGGCTGTGGCTGGGAAAGGGAGAAAAAGGTGGCACAGAGTCAAGAGCTCTTTTAGAGTGAAGCTGGTGGCACATCTGGAGGGATGTTGAGAGCACACCTGGGGAGGATGCTGAAGGCACAGCTGGGGAGGATGCCCACCTGCAGCACACGGGGTGGGCACAGCCCTCAGCTGGGTTGTCCCTCCCTGGGGAACGTGGTTCTTTTTGTTTCCTGAAACGTGCACGTTTGCAGCGTTTCCCTGCTAAAACGTGCTGATTTGTTGGAGGGGTGGGGGAGCCGTTCAGTCCTGCAAATGATCGTTAATGCCGTTTGTGTGTGTGCACTTGGGGGATTATGTTAATCATGCTACAAATGATGCTTTGAATCATGTCTGGAGGTTAATTAACATGCCTTTCTTCTCTTAAGAGGGCCTTCATGTCTGCTTAGAGTTGCTGGCTTTTTTTCTGCTTCCTTTCATAATTACTTTGCAGCTCTCTAATATCAGGGGTACCTTTAATTTAACCCTGTCAGTGCTCAGGCTGCTGAGGCTTTGCACCGTGCTCAGCATCATGATGGTTATTTGATGGGTTAGAATATAATAAAGTATTCCTGATGGCTGGAGATGTTGAGGACAGGCTGAGACCATGCAGGAGATGATGGGAAGTGGAGAGGGTCTGGCAGGAGAAGGGATGGTGATATTGCCCAGCCGATTTATGAGTGAGGCCCTTACACAGACAATTAATGGAAAGGAGGATCCATTGTGGGAAGTCTTGGAACTGTGAGGGCTGGAGAGGGGAGATGGGATTGCTTTGGGAGGCCAAGTGGTAGAGGTGGGAGAAACAGGTGAACTTTCGAGCCCTGAGCTGTTTCACTGCATCTCAGTACTCTTCTTTTTCCTGGTGCCAGATCGCTGTGTGCCTGTGTGTACATGCAAAGCAGAGCTTCATCCTGAGCTAATTTATCTCCTCCTTCAGTGGGAGCATTTGGCTCATGGGTTCCTGTCTCAGTGCTGCACTTCGGAAGCTCGTGCTGCCACATTTCAAATTTCTATTTTTATTTTTCCAGATAGTCTCCAATTATTTCCAGGCTTTGCCAAGCATGTAATCTAAAATAACAAAGAAGCTGATCAGCCCATGATAGTCAGGGTTAAACCACATGGACCACTTGCCTATAGAGCCAGTGATGCCATGCTGGAGCAGAGCCCAAAACAACCTGCTCAGGACAGGGGGGAAGGCTTTGTACGACCCCAGGAATTCCTCAAGCGGGTCTTTCCTGGTTTTTCAAGCAGGACTTGAAAAGATTCAGCAAAGCTTAGTGAAAATGTAAAGTAAACCTGCTTACCCTTTCATTGGGAAATGCTGAAGGGTTTCACAAACCTGCAGTGCCGGTTTCTCGCCGTGTCAGTCCAGCTCTGGGTCCCCGATGTCACCTGAGGTTTGCTGGCTGGGGTCGGGTTTGCAGAGTAGTTGCACAGCAGCCCTGAGCCCAGTGAATGAGGAGATTGCTCATGAGGATGGGAAGATATTTAGAAAATCTGTCACTCCTCTTCCAGCACAGGCTCTGGCACAAGGCAGGGATGAGCGTTTTGGGAGTGCTTGGCTTGCAGTGTGACCCAAGCAGGGAGCTCTGTGTGTGCTGGCTCTTGGGCAGGGTCTGCTCGACCTCCAGAGTCGTGTATCAAGCCAACTTGTTAATTTAGGATTGTCAGGAAATCACCTTTTATCTCCTCAACCCAAGGACTTCCCAAGAGAGCAGATCCTTCCTGGCTCACTCTGCCAGTCCATTTGATTTTTAATTGCTCTTACACGGCGTTGGCAAGAGTTGTTAAGTACTAAGTGTTAGGAACTCTTGAATCACCGTCTTTCCCTTCATGCACATTTACCTCACAGTAGACTTTATCTCCTTTCATCAACCACCCAGAGTTTTTTGACCTACATTTACAGGACAGAGAACACCCAGTGTTGGGGAAACCTGTAACTCCTGGGCTGTGGCCCCACATTCCAGTCACAAACCATCATCAGGGCTCACTGACCAGTGACCTGCTCACCACTAAGCTGGGCTGAAAGGGGTGCTGAGACAAGGACCAGCTTATGGGTGGGCCATGGGAGGTCAAGTTGGTGGAAAATGCAGACAGGCTGCTCTCAGGGTTAATTCTCTCAGCTGCTCTCAAAGGGAGGTGGAAGCTGCTTTATTTAAAAGCAGGGAGAGGTGGGAGCCAGCACTGGGGCTGCTGCTTGGGCTGCAGGGGCTGGGCAGGGACTGGGGCTCAGCTGAGGGGTGGCCACTCATGACAGTGAGGGGCAGTTCACACACAAGGTCACCTGCCCACACACCTGCTTGGCAAAGAGCAAATCCTGAACCTCGGGAAGGGCATTGTCCCAGGGCATCAGAGACATTTTGGGGTGAACGTGGCATTTCCCCTTTGCAGGGCCCAGAGCAGAGCCTGGCACAGGGCGGCAGGGACACGGCAGGGACACTTTGGCAGTGGGACATTCCCTCCATCCTCTCGAGGCTGCAAGTCCCACTCCTCCCTTCAGGTTCCTCTCCACTGGCTCTGTGAGGAAAAGCCAGATGGGAGAGTGCTGTGACCTGCGGGGCATTCCCTGGCCAAGGCGATGAGCCCAGCTTTGCTGCCAGCGCCAGGAAAGGGCTTATCCCAAGGAAGGATAATAACAGAGCTTGGGTAAGAAGGGCTGATCTGGTACCCAGCCACAGAGCACTGCTTGCTGCCTAATTAAAATTTCATTAAGTTGGTTCGCATCCCTTGATGGAGGTCACAGGCACACCATTGATGTGCTAATGTCTTACTTTTTCCCTTTTTTCTCTCTTTCACCACTATCCATCATCCCCTTAGATAAAGCAGTGCCATTAGGAACTGCTTTCCAGCATCCCCAGATGCAATGGCACCGAAAGAGAGACGGCCGTAATTCATCAGACATATTATCTGTCTCTAATTTTCTCTCTAATTAAAAAAATGCATTTTTTTTTCCCCTCCCCTTGAATCAGTTTGGGCATTAACCCCTCTGGTACTTTGATGAATACCCTGATATTAGCTGGAAAGTGGGAAATTTACCTGGAAGGCCAGAACTGGCCAAGCTGTGTCTTGGTGCAGGTGGTGCTGAACTTTGTGCACAAGCAGCCAAATCTGGGCTGGGAAGAGGAACCCTCTGTGCATGCTGTGGTGTGGGCAGGTCCCCATCGACCACATCCTGCATTTGAAGAGGAAGAAATGAGGGCTGGAGCCTTGTTAGCTCCTCTCCTTCTCCCTGTGCTCCAGCCCCAAAACATCCCATCTCAGGGGACTGGGACATCAGCCACCTCCCCAGCAGCATCACCCCTGGGGCTCTGCGTTACCACCAGGCTGCTCTGGGGAGGTTGGACCCACTCCCACCGTCCATGGGAGCCAGGATGAAGGAGGGGGAAGATCAAATAGGAAGGAGAGAGCTCTGGGATGGCGCTGAAAGGAAGGTAATTGCCGGGGAGGAGAAGACGGGGACGTGTGGGATCCTCTTCCTGGCCGTCGCTTTAATGCCGACCAGATGGCGGATGTTTGTTTCTGTGACTCGTGTGGGGGAAATATGAACAAGCTGCGAGGCTCCATCCACCCACCCTGCCCAGGCAGCGTCTCCCACCCAGGCAGGAGCCTCTGTGCTGTGCCCAGGTGGATATTCCCTGGTTTTACCAAGATCCCTGGCACCCCTGTCCCAGGAGAAGGCACCTGGGTCTCTGCCAGCACTGCTGCAAAAACCCAACCCCCTGGTCACCTCTCAGCACCTCCACCCACCACTGATTTGTATTTTAACAACCTTAGTGTCCGTTTGGTTGCTGCCTCTCCAGGTACAGCACTACCCAGTGTAACCCTAAAACATATTCCTATAATGAATATTTAATCATCACACGGAGCTCTGATGGGAAGGGACAGCCTGTAAAAACGAAAATGGTTAGATTAATTTCCCCCCCTCTTCTCTTACAATTGAATTTACCCTTTTCTTCCAGCTCATTTGGGGTTTCTCAAACGTTTTCTGCCTCAACAGACATCCCTAGAAAGCCAGGCACGCTGTGACCCTCACTTTATTTTTCTCACTTAGCCTGTGGCTTTATTTCCTAGTTATTTAGGGTATTTATTTTCTGCCCCCATTTCCAAAGGTGCTTAAGCATCTGAGCAGGGCTGAAACACCCAAGGAATCTGTAATGCTTCCCTCACCTACAGCTCTGGGTACTACAGGACCCATCCAGCATGGCAGCTGCTGGGGATGGTCAAGTTCCAATTAATAAATTGCATTAATAAACTAATGTGTGACCCAGTTCACAGGATGGGACAGCAGGAGCTTTGCCAGCTTGTTTTATCTCTGCCAAGCCAAACACCATGCAACATTTCTCAGCACTAACTCACTGGACTGGACAGATTTTTCTCCCTTCACCCTTTCCACTTTAGGCTGGAAAGCCCATGGGTCCTGGTTTCAAAAGATGAGTTAATTTTTAAAAAGTTTTCATTAGGGATATTAAGGAATCCTTCCCAGGACAGTCATTATATGACCTCTTAATTTTGATGTGTGTTTTTTGTTGTTGTTGTTTTGCTTTGTTTTGTTTTGTTTGTTTGTTGTTGTTGTTTGGTTGGGTTTTTTTGTTTGTTTGTTTGTTGGTTGGTTGGTTTTTTTGCTGAATGAAACAGCATCTTCAGCAGATTTATTGCTCAGTGAGTGGCACAGCCACGGCTCATGTCAGACCTGTAACATATTAAAACAACGGGCAGGGGATTGTTGTTAATCGGAATTTATTACGCTACATAAAGGCATATTTACAGTCCCACCAGGGGACGATTAATTTGTTTGGGGATAAACAATTAATCTCCCTGGGAGTGGGAGCAGAAAATCTGACACGGTTTCACGTCAGAGTGGCAGAGACAGGATTGCTCACAGCCCCGGGCTCCCCCCGGGGGTCTCCCTGGCACCCTCGAGGGTCTGCAGTGCCCAGGGATGGGCAGCTCCCCCCGTGCTGCTCCTCCCTGGCAGGATTTGCACTGGCAGCTGTGCTCTGTGCTGAGAGGGATGGGCTTTTCCCTGCCCCCCAGCCAACTTCCGTGCATCCCGTTTTCCCCCCCACCCCAGTCTATTTTTGGGTTGCAGCCTTTGCATCCTGTTTCCTGCATCCTCTCCTTCCCTCTGGAGATGCAACAGGCACAAACAGGGGAGAGAGAGAGGGAGGGGCTGCTCAGTGGGAAGGAGAGGCTTTCAGCTGCTGCTGGTTTGTACCTTTGCTCCATGGATTTCTTCAGACTTAAGCCTTATTATTGTCCTCCAGAAGCAGCTCTTTGATCTGCAGGACAGGGCAGGGGCACTTGGAATAGTTCCCAGCTGAAGCCCTGGAAAGATTATGACAAAAGCAAAATTTCTGGTTTCCAAGAGCATATCCAGTGTTTTGGCAGGTCACAGCAGCACACACCTTGTGTTCAGGCAGCTCTGGCTGTGCTGTCCCAGCATAACGTGGGAACCAGACCAAGCCTGTCAGTGTGCAGCAGGGTCTCTTTGCCATCTGCCCTGTGCTGTGCCTTTTCCCTCGTCACCTATTCTGGGGCAGCTGTTCCCCTGCCAGCCCTTGTGCCCTCCATAAACCTGCTCAGTGGCATTGCCCCTTCTTCCCCCCCAGAGCTGCCCCGTGGCCATTTGGTGTTCCAGCATTGCTGGTCCACATGGCAGAAACCAACCCTCACCATTTACCTGCACCTCCTGCCCACATGAATTTCCTCACATTTATTCACAACTAGACCTTTGTCCCCTTTGCCAATGCCTGTTTTTTATTTGATGGTTCTTTGGCCACCACTGGGCACATCAGGGTGCTGTGACCCTGGGACTCCACAGCCTTGTTTCCAAACCCTCGTGGCAGGTCCCAAACCAGACCCAGCACTTCTACAAGTGTAACACTCACCTGCACCCATCCTGTCTGTACCTTTTATCTTGTCACTTTGTCCTGAAAAACCTCTTCACACCTCTCCGTGGGGATTAGCAGCCTGAGCAGCTCATAAGTTGTTTTCAGCAGGAGCTGTGAGTTTTTAGGGGATTTGTGCTACCACAATTAAGGAAAACCTAGATCATTAAAAATAATATGCTTCACACGAGAGAGGAACCAGCCTGCTTCACAAGACCCCCTTTCTGCTGAAAAATTCATCGCTCTGAATTATTAATGGTCCCCGCAAAGGAGGATGGTTTTGCTGGGCGGAAGGTGAAATGCAGATGCCAGGCAGAGGAATCCTTTTTTTTATTAGGAATCCTGATTTCCTCACCACGCTGCTGCCTTGGGAGCAGGGCTGGGGCTGCTCTCCCCACAGGGCCCTGTGTGACGAGGTCACCCATCCCACCCCACCCCAAACCCTGTGGATCCCTCCTGGGGTACAGATCCAGTGTCCCAACTTGGCATCATCTGCCCTGAAACAGCACTTGTGTGTTCAGGTCTCAGTGACTTGGAAGGCACAGAGAGGAGCAGATATCCCTGCTGGAACAGCCTCTCCATTTCTCTGGGTAGCTGTTTGCACTGCTGTGCCTTTTGCGTTGCATGTCAGGAATTAATTTATTGCTGGGACAGCATTTGCATCGCTTGTGCAGTGCATAAATAGGCTATAAATAAGATGCTGATTTCTAATCACTGCACAGCACTCACACCAGGGTGACAGGACGGTGGTCATGCTCCCCTGGTCTGTCCCTCACCAGAACCAGAGTCCCCTTTTGCAGGCAGTGGCTGTGCCACCCAGCACCATCCAGTCCAGCTGCTAAAAACCAGCTCAGCAGTGAATAACACAGGTAGATGAGGGCAGTGCCAGACCTGTGGGGCAGCACCACTAGTGGGAGGAGTTTTTCTAACTGTTTGGAGCCCCCATAGCCAGGGGTAAATCCAGTTCCTCTTCCCCTGCTCAGCCTGCCTGTGGTTCCTGCAGGATAACTTACATTTTGCAGATTATTTCACCTGCAATGGGAGCAGAAACAGCAACGATGAAGCAATTGGGCACCTGTACCCAAGGGTGAGGTGTTTTGCCATTAATCAGTGCTTTTCCCAGTTTTTAGGCTGCTGGAGGTGAGCTGGGCAGGGGGTTGGAGCAGCCTGCTGTATTGCCAAGGAACCTGTGCAGCAGAGTGGGATCCCCACCATGGAGCATCAGTGGCAAAATCCCCCCGCACCGCCAGGCCTGCTGGGGTGGGCACTGACACGAGATACATTTCACTCTCAGCAGAGGCACCAACACACATCACATACATGTGTGTAATAGTGACACAGCCCCTCGTGCATGTAACACACTTGCTATTACCACTATAGCCCAAATACTGATAACCCCCGGGACCAGCTGATGGGCGCACCGTGGGCTCAGACGCGACGGCGAATTTAAGCGGCACGAGGTGGAAGGGGGAAGGTGGGAGAAGCCACCCGTGAGAGGGGGGGGGTTGTGGGGGGGAGATGTGATGGGGACAGAGGTGGGGGTGACTGGCTGACAGTCCCTGTGTCCTTGCAGACGAGCGCCGTGCTGTGTGCGGGTGGCTGTGCCCTGCTGGCCCTCAGCGCCCTGCTGGCCATCGTGGCTGTCCTGCTGCCCGGCGGAGCCTGCGAGCGCCGGCTCTGCACCCTGGCTGGATACATGCAGACAGCAGCAGGCAAGTGACGGGGCCTTGGCTCTGTGGGGCGGGAAGGTGGGGTGTCTGTTCACGGAATGTGGGATCTCAGCAGCAAGAGCTGCTTGGAAACCCCAACCAGCACCGGGAGAAAAGCGAGTGGCTCTTCACTTCAGGGATTGCCTCCTGCATCCACCCCTGTAAAATCTATTAATGTCACCTCCCACCACATGCACAGGTCTGGGGCAGGTCCTGCTCACTGCTCCTGGCTCAGGATCTTGTGCAGGACAAGGGGCTGTGGTGAGTGGTAGAGGCCAAGCTGGCTGCTGGCAGGGTGCTGCTGCACCTCCTGGGGTCCAGTAGATGTCCCCTGTGAAGTTTGCAGTTCCGTGTGGGCCATTTTGTTAATGGAGGGATCTTCCTCTCTGAGCTTTCCACCTGAGACAGGTGGTTGTCCAACCTGTCCTGTATTTCCCCAACCTCCCCACCTCCTCCTCTTGATGCTGCACCCACTTACAGTTGCATTGAGTTGCCTGTAGCTGTGCCTCAGAGGAGTGCTAGTGCAGCTGGGGAAGGTCTGTCCTTCCTGCTGCCCTCCCTGTGGAGGGACAAACTCCACCCAAAACTGGTTCTCCACATCTCTGTGAGCTGAAGTGTCGGACCAAACCACCCCAACTGGACATGAGCCACGACAGGAGATTAAACTACCCGTTCATGTCTGTGCCCAAGAATAAACTCCTTTCCTTGGAGAAATCCTCAGGGTCAGCCAGGCTTTGTTATCTGCCTGGCAGCATTCAAGGAGCTTTGGGGGGAAATCCTGTTACACGCTCTCCTCACCAGGGCTCATCCCACGGGAGCTGATTTGGGACAGATGGAGGAGCCGTGGCTGCTCCAGCTCAGCCAGCCTGTGGGTCCATAGAGGCAGCTGCTTGTGCCTATCCCCATCTCCCAATTTGGGGATTCCCATCACCCCTCTGTGCTGGCTGGTGGCTGGGTGTTGGACACTGATGGAGCCTCATAACAGCAGGTCCCATCCCCATCCCAGGGCTGGGGTGGGTCACTGGGAGGTGGCCCAGGGTGGTCTCCCATGCAGGGGATAATTGGGATGGAAAGGGATAACCCCACATCACCTTTGCCTGGGGTGGGGGTGGGGGGGGGGGCACGTTTCTGCTGCATCTGGCTCTGCAACAAGACAAGCAGATACAGAGCAAGGGATTAGGAAGAGTCCCTGGAAAGGGAAGTAGCTGTGGCAGATAAATACAGATGAGGCGCTCCGAGGGGTGCTGGTAATATTGAACAGGCTGTAAATAAACTGTAGGCTCTAAGCGTTATTGACAAATGAAAATTTACTGGGTACGTTCGAGCAAGCTAATGGGCTGCTTTAAACCCTGCCAGTGCCTTGCTAAGCATTTTGTCATGTGCTTTTTAATTTTGTGCACTGTGGATTAATTCCCATTCAGAGCCAGGCAGCCCTGAGTCAACAGAATTAAATGGTTTAATGTATTTGGATTCAGAAATGCTGCCCCTCCATAATTTCTCTCCCTGGTTTCTACCCCCCTTCCCCAGGAGGAAGCTCTTCAGTGGAAATCAGTGGCAGGTGACAGGGAGAGAAACTCCTCCCCAAAAATCACATTATCTCAGAGAAAACCAGGGATTTTAGGACAGGTGAATTTATATGGGAGAAAAGGAAAGCAGAGCAAGCCCATGAGGTTTGGTAGAGGTCCTACAGGCACCTTCCCTCTGCCTGCCCTGACATTTCCTCCCCCTGCCTCAAAATCCAAATTTTGCTCCCGTTTTCCCATCCCCCAAATCCAACGTGAGGTATTTTGCAGAGCACCAAAGACACACGTTTAAATAAGCTTAATACTATAAAACATTGACTCGGGCAATCTGATGTCCTAATAAAGAGCCAGGTGCATTCAGCCAGGAGCACGAAACAGGCCATAAAGTGCATGAGCAGAGGCACCAGCAGAGCCAGAGTCAGTCCCCACAGGCTCTGCACTGTCTCAGACAGATGCCCTGAGCTGCACTCGCATAAATCCAGGTGCAGAGGCCAAGGATTGATTCCTGAACCGAACAGGAATCAATCCTGAGAGCAGCCCCACAGCAAGGGCAGTCAAGCTCCAGCTTTAACACTTTCCTGCAATTTTTTGAGAGATCCAAGTTGTGCCTTTTCCAGCCCCCGAAGGAAGGAAGATAAAAAGCTCACGCAGATAGAGCAGAGCAGAGCACTAATTGCAGATGCAGACATGCCATCAGGGTTCAGGGCTGGGCTAATTGCCACCATAAGTTGAGCACATGATTCCTGATGCCTGGCATCCACACCACAGAAAATAAACAAACCAGCATCTCCACACAAACGGCAAGAGGAAGAGCCCTAATGAAAGAGTAAAGGAGCAACAGGGAGAGGGGGAAGGAAAAAGAACATTTGCTCAGCTCTCACAAAGTCAAAGCTGCTCCCGAGAGATTAGAGATGGGGCTCACTCCCCATTTGTGGTGCCAGCTCACTGAAAATTAAATTTCTGGGAGGATCCTTCCTCCCAAACCTGCAGAGCAGCCCCTCTAAAGAGGTTGGGGCAGCCAAGCTGGCCCATCTCTGTGTGGGTCAGTGGGCTGCCCCAGTCCCCAACTGCAGCTGATGGAGAAGGCTCCTGGGGCCAAGCCCAGGGAGGGCAAATGGGGGCAGAGCTGAAATCCTGCCAGTCGTTCTTCAGCAAAAGCCTCTTTGCTGGGATTTTAAAAATAGGAGTTAATTCCAGGGAGAAATGTCTCCTGCCGTATGGGGCTGTATGGGAAGGGTAGGGGATGTTCTCCAGGGCTGGCTGTGCCTGTACAACCTCTCTGGTGCCTTCCAGGTGCTGGCCAAGGGCCTGTGGTTCATAGCTGGACATTCCAGCTCATCTTTGCAAAGCTCTTAGACCAGATTTGGAGTGACTGCTCCTTCCAGTGGCTGGAAGGAATATGGGGCCATCTCGGTGTCTCAGGCATTGGCTTCACCCACGGGACCTGTCAGTGATGCCCCGGGGAGCCCCAGGGCTCTGCTCTGAGCTGTCACAGCCCACACAGCCCCAGCAGCGTCGTTGGGTTAGAGGAGTGTCCTGAAGGCTGGGGCTGCTGGGAGCCAGAGCAGCCTCTGCTGGATTTCCAGCATGGATTGTGTCTGCTCCCTGCCCCAGGAGCATCTGCACTCCCATGGGAATGGCCTTTCCAAGGGAGTGAGGCTCGCTACTGTGACAACTGAGACTGTAACTGAGGCTGAGTAAACCCCACCAAACAGCAAATCTGGGCAGCTTTCTGCTTTTGGGGCTGGTGGGACTAAGGGAAGGATTATGGGTCTTCTGTAGGATTAAGCTGCTGGTGACTGTTCTAGCACTGGAGTCGATTCCATCTGCTGCTTAGGAAAGGCAGGACTAGCAGCCTCCCTCCACAGCTCCTTTTGTTACCCTAAAAACCTCAATAAACACAAAGGATTGTGTTGCTTTTTCAAAGCTTTTCACCACACACTTTTCAGGCAAAGGGCTCTTGCTTTGCTGGCCAGGGGTGGCTGATCCAACACCTCGGCTGCCCCATGGCTGCTGATCCATTCCCTGGGCTCCAAGGAGTGCCTGGGAAGTGGCCTGACAGGGGAAGGCTGCAGAGCTTTGCACCTTGTTGAGGGCACAGGCACAGTCAAGCGTGAGGAGGCCTTTGGGGAGAGTTTTGCTTTCACCCCACACTGCTCTCTGTCTGATCCTACCACCATCAATTTGCTGCTCATGACAAACCCAGCGCTGGGGGCAAATGATCCTGACCTGCCTGTGCCTTTCTAGGGCTCTTTTGGTTTCAAAGAGCAATTCCCCAGCATCGCTAGGACAGAATCAGAACAGTCACAAAACTCCAGCAAGACAGGCAGAAAGCCCCAGTTATGCAATTCCCTCATTTAGCCACGCCGTAATCCCAAATTTCATGGTAGTCCCAAGAGCTTCTTCCTGCAAAATTTGATTGCATTCTGCAGCCAAGACCTCTCTTGCTGGCAGCAACATGATGGCTCTGCAGAGGTGGCCTCAGTTTTCGGTCAGTTAAGCAGCAAAGCAAAATGCAGGAGACTTTGTGATTTTTGAAGTAGCCTGTGATTGCTTCAGGCACTGATCACCCAGCAAGAACACATAAAGAGGGAGAAATGTCCATTTTCAGATCAGTGTGAACCTTTTAAATGTACCAAGTCCTTGGGAGGACAAGCAACCTAGATGAAAGTGGCTCGTGCCATTCCTAAGGCAGAGCTGCAGGGTGGGAGGTTTGCCCCAGCCTTGGGATGCAGGTACATGCTGAGGGCACAGCCATGGCAGATCCCTGGCCAGGACACTGTCCCAGTGGCTGTGCCACTGTCATTTAGGAAGGCAGAGCGGTCCTCCCCCCTCCCTGTGCCTTCCATCCTGCCCTGCATGTCAGCCCAGTGTTGGGATCGATGGTGCCCTGTTCTTCCCAGCGTGTGCAGGCTCTGAATGGCAAACAGCACCGTCATCCACATCCACATTGATCCCTCAGACTCCTATCGATCAGCCTGCTGACATACAGGTAATGTGTAATTAGTAACTTGGATAAAAACACCACCAGGAGGGTGCACAACCAAGCTGCCTGGACACTCTGACCTTTGCTGGTGTAGCCACAGAGCGGCAAATAGAGAGGTCGTGGCTGCCTGGTAATTACTGACCTGCCTTAAGGAGCCTGTGAAACCCTTCCCTTCCCTGCAGCCATCACTCCCATGCAGTTGGATCCCTCCCCAAGAAATCATCGTTGAAATAACAAGCAGGGGAAGGCACTTCAGGGGAAGTCCTCCAGTGGCACTGAAGGACCTGTGGCACCAGCAGCTCTCGGGGGTGCTGGAAAGCCATGTCCAAGGCTCCTGCAGGGGCCACAGGGCAGTGGGGACGTGCCCAGAGCTCCTGGATGCAGCAGTGCCACAGCACGGCCCCCACAGCGCGGGCAGGGGACAGTTTGGGGTTGGGAGGCCAGCACTACAACCGACACTGAAAACATTCAGGGATGGCTGAGGAGAGGAGGGTGGGAGCTGTTCCCAGGCTGTGCAGCCTTTCCCACCCCCTCCCACCCAGCCCAGACCAGGGACCGACCCACAGCCGGTTTCCTGATGGACGTGTTTGCGGCCGCGGCGGCCCCGGAGCCCCATCCTGTTGAAGCTGAGGGTTGTTTGTCACGAGACATCCCTGGGATTGGGAAGAGGAACTTGGCAGCGGAGTCAGGGGGGGAAGCAGAGCCCTGTTGTCCAGGCACTGATTTGATTTAAAGTCCCCCAGAGCTTCCCCCAGCCCTGTTCAAAAATAGCGTCGTGGTTTTGATCGCAGGGCCCGCGCGGTCCCTCTTCTTGTGGCAGTCTTGAAAAACACGCTCAGTCCTGAGGCAGTGATGTTGCTGGATGTGTTCAATCATCAGAGCAGCATTAAAAAAATGTTCCATAAAGCTGTTTTCCAGCCATTTAGGTGGGCTCCCTCCAAACTGCAAGATTTGTCTAAGCAAGAGAAGAAGGGCCAAAAATAAGCCAAGCCCAGCCTCGGTGCAAGGTGCTTGGGCATGAAAGTAAACCACAGCAGCATAAAACCTGAGCCTGGAGATGAACTCAGCTCCTGAGCTGCAAGGGCAGCTCTTCTGGTTTCCTCTTGTCTTTCCCTGGAGAGAGCAATGCTCCCATCACAGCTGGGAGTAACTGCACGATCCTCCTCCATGCTCAGGTCCTCACCACCATCCTCACCCTCTCCTCTCCTCATTTCACATCTTGTCCTTGAAGCAGAGGCAGTGACTCACACCCTCAGGAACCCTGGTTCCTTCCCTGGTGCAAGGCTTTCCTCCCTGCTTTCTTTAATTACATTAGCAGAGTCAAAAAACTGCCTCTGGCACGTTATTATTCAGTCAGTGAGCTCTCACTAATTCCTGACACAATTAATAAATATCTGAGGGTAGGAGCTGCTGCCAGGGCGCTGGAGAGGGGCTCAGTCACAGCCCAGCCCGAGAGCTGCTTCACTCCAGCACCACGATTGCTTAAACCTGACTTCCCTGAGCTCTCATTTTTTTCACTTTCACTGATACAATTCCTCTTCTGCCGCATTTTTTGCCAATTTCCTCCAGAATTCAACTCAGTAAAAGTCATGACCATCCTGGGCCTTGGGCCAGTGTGTCCTGGAGCAGGGACTGCTCTGAGCCCTGTGGAGATGCTGGGCACCAGCAACAAAGCCCAGATGTTGCTCCACCAGTCTCTGCGTGTTTAAGAATTTGATGAACTCCCATGTTAAAACCAACAAATTTTTTTTTTTTTTCCATCTGCCTTCCAATTGGGAGGCGTCACCTGGGAGGATGTTGCAGGGGAGCAAAATGAACCTGTCAGATCTGCAGATCGACGAGCATGAAAGCAGAACCAGAAACATCAGCTCAACTTCAGCCTTTCACCGGAGGAAACCTCCACTTCGCTGAAACAGTGATTTCTCTGTGCTCACTTCAGCGATACATTCGAGTGACAGAACACCTTGGTTTGAGAGCCATTTCCTCATTTTTACCTCCAAAACCTAAAATCTTCACCGGAGAGCCAGACCATTAAACAGCAGCAGCAAAAGGGAGAGGGTCTGGCAGCTCTGCTCACAGCCAGGCTCTCTGCCACAGCTTGAGCGTGGATCAGCCTCCCCCAGGGTTTAACTCATTTCAGATGAGGTGCAAAGCTGCTGCAGGAGAAAGGGCCAGGTCATGGCAGTGCTGGCCAGCTGAGCCCTGCTCCACCCCGCTGAGGGTACGTAGGGATTAATTACTGGCTGACTTTTGAACAGTTTTCTTTCCTCTGCTTAGTTCTCAAACTCTGCTTTGATTTTCTTCAGGTGTTTTTTGGCACAAACCTGCTGACTTGGTGCCTTTGCCTTCCCTCCAGGCCAGGGATTCAGCAGCAGCAGCAGCTCCCTGGGCTAATGCCACGAGCAGGGGATTTCTCAGTGGCCTCATTTAGAGAATAAACCAGCCATGTCCTTTCATTGGTTTCTTGGAGAGGGGCAATACATTTCCCGTGGCATCAGTGACAGGAGCAATATCCTTTCATTGCTATCATTGAAAAAGGGCAGCTTTATACCGCAAGAAAGAACTATTTCACTTGTACAAAACATATTTTCTAGTCCTTTAAACCTGGGGAAGTCCTTGTCATATTAATATGTGGTTGAATTGCTTCTCTTTTAACAGTTCTCCTAGGGATTTGAGCTTAGACAGGTTATTTGCACTTGGATGCAGTAGCAGTCCATAAAAAAGTATATTTTGTAAATAATAACAGTACTTTGTAATAAATGGAAACTACAAATAACAAGTGCCACTGGGACACCAACTCTGCTGCCCCTGAGGAAATACAAGCCCCAAGGAGCCCAGCACTGTGCCAGAGCCACGTGCTTCAGATGGGAAAATCCATATTTCATTTGCTCCCCTCTGCCTTTAACTCTCCATTCGGTTTGCAGGCAGTTCCTTCTTCTACAACACAGGACATTTACTCTCCTTCTAACATTTTCAAGGCACCAGGGTGGAGCTCAGGGGTGTTACTGGAAGGCTTCTCAAGCCATATCTTTCCAAGCAGGGCCCCTCGTGAATTTTTGGCAAGAGGTGGCTTTGATAATGGCTTTCACCAGGCTTAACTGTGCTTGTTGGTTGTTGCAAATTCAGGTTGCCCAACAAACCAGATCCTGCAAAGCTTCAGAGCATTTACCACTTAACAGCTGTGATTAGGGGCTGCCCAGCCTGCTTGTTGCATGCCCACAGTCCTGACGTCCTTGCTGTGTGATTACATGTTAGGCTGATGTTCCTCTTCATAAACAGTTTGACTTTTCTCTTTCCCCCCCACCTTGCTTGGCTCATGTTTGTTGGCTGGGAGGATGGAGACAGACCCCTGCAAACCCCCTCCAGGACCACCTGAATATCCTCCCTGGCTGTGGGGAGGGAGCTCTGAGGTGAATTTCTGCATCCTGAAGCAGTTGTGTGGAGATCTCGTCATCCTGACTGACTCATCTGTCTGGACTGAGTTCAGGGTGTAATGCTGAGGAAAAAAAGTCTCCCTGTCCTCTCTGATGCTGACAGGGAGCTGTTTGCCAGGAGCAGTTTGCAGTTCAGTCTGCTCTAGGGTGCATTTTAGGGAGCTTTGGTCAACCCCCAGTTCTCAGCTCTCTCTGTCTGCCAGTGTTGGAAGTTTTTGGCCTTTTGAGATATTCTAAACCAAGATGAGCAGCACGAAGACAGCCTTGGGGGGAAACGTAAATGTTTGCTGGGCTGGTTGGATCCTGGCTGTAATTTAACAGGCATCTGAACATGGGGACAAGGAGCTCTCAGGACACAGAGCAGGACAGTGTACAGAGATGCCATCAGCTCATGCACTTGTCTGCCAGCACCAAAATTCTGCCCCAAAACCTGAAGGTTGATATCAATTTAGGGTGAAGAAGTGACCCTCCAAGTGCCTCAAAATCCATGTTCCTGAGATTAGATGAGGCTCATGTTATCTGTAGATCCACCTTGGAAGTCATTACAGGGCCTTGCTACTCCTGTAGTGTGGGAGATGTGTTGGCCCATCCCTGGTGAGCACGGTGATAAATCTGGGTGGCAGCTGCTCACTGTCCTTTGTGTCACAGATTGCCCAGGCAGTTAAAAACGGCTGTGTCCTCATATCACCAGTCTGGCTTTGGGAGCAGGGATGCACAAAGAAAGGCTTTCTCTGAGAGCAGAACCAAAATGAGTTTTCCCAACCCCTGGACCACAAGGGTCCCAGCTGGCTGTGGGCTCCTGGCTGCCTGGGTGGGACATGGGTTGTTTCAATCCTGCTTTGCTTGCTCTGGAGAACGTTGGATTTCAGCGTCCTGGATAACTGGGAGGTGGTGCTGGGTGAGCTGGGGAACCAGCCCTGGGAGTGTACACAAGGAGCAGTGGCTCTGGGCCAGATCCACTTCCTTTCTGCAGAGCCTGACAATGCAGGGAGTCTGGCAGGGGTCTCAGTCCCCGTGTGGACACAAAGCTCGGCTCCCAGGCGAGCATTGCCGGCTCGGAAATGTTTTGCTCTGCCTTCCTGTCTGAGTCTGTGCTGAGACGGATTCCTGTGCTGGTGAGGAACAGATCTGCTCCGAGCAGAAACCTACCCCTCACGGAGTGTAAACACAGATGGAAACACGGGGAAGTCCTTTTCAAAGTCAAGGGAATAAATCTGTTTAAAAGAATGAACATCTGGTGGAGCACTGGCCCTGGAAAGGACAGTGGTGCTAAGGGAGGGCTGCCTGGGGAGACAGGAGAGGGGAAGTGTCTAAGCGGGGAAATTACCCCAAAGAGCATCAGAAGGCTCCAGAAGGGACAAAAGGCTCCTTTTTGGATCTTTTTGTAAGACTATTTTATTTTTTTGGAGTCCTGTGACTTGCATCCCAGGCACTTTGGATGGAACAAGTGGGTAGGGTTTTTGCCCCGGACTAATCTCATCTGACCTCTCTAAGGCAGTGTGAGAGGGATGGAGCCCTGTGTGTCCTCCAGCTGCTGGGATAAAGTAGGATTTTGCTCCCTGGTTAGGCAGCAATCACTGTGCTGCAGAAGGGCAGACCTGGCATGATCACACCACTGGGAATCAGCTTCATGCTGATGGTTTGGTTGGCTCTTCTGGTCCAAGCCAGCACGTTTTCTGTGCTCTGTAGTAACAGCTCTCCTGGACAAAGGCCTTGGTCCTTCAGGGCTTTATTCACTTGCCTAACCTGAAAGCTAAAAACGTGGATAAGCCTTGGATGGCTGAGGAAATGTTAAATTGTGTTCTCCTCCCAGCCATAACCTTGGCAGAAGCACAGCTCTGGCTGCTAAAGCCCATAAAATGAACAGCCCCTGTTGCTCCTGATAGGGGTATAAAATGATAATTACTCGAAGAGTGACTTACGATTCAGTGAAACAAGGATCTTCTCCTTTTTGATTGAATTACTCAGTGGTATTCCTAGAAGACTGGAAGCAGATGGTGAGCTCTGGCCAGGCATTTAACAGCCTGAGTTATGATGTGGAAGGGATGGAGCTGAGCAAGGCTGCAACACGCTGCTCCCGCCTTTCTGCTTGCTTTGGGTCACCATCCCGGTGTATCCCCCGGGAAAGGAGAGGCTGGAGCTTGGGGCAGGGTGATCTGCATCAATGGATGGAGTTGTGGAGCATGTCCAGTAGCAGAGGGCTCATTTTGCAGCTCAGTAAGACTAAAACACACCACAGACAGACAAAAATGCCGTGCCTGCAAACCCAGCGGTGCCTTTGGTGCCAGGCAGGCACGTTGGGACAGCAATCCCAGTGTGTGTGTTGTGTCAGGACCCTGTGGACCTGCAAGGTGGCAACTGCCCTCCTGTCACGCAGGAGAGCTCCCCATCCCTTCCAGGCCCAGGAGGATGAAGGCAAACAGTCCCCTGGGCCGGGGTGGAACAAACACTGCTGTGTAATTTCTGCCTCACTGCTCCTCCTGCCCCTGTGTATCTCGAGCACATCAATAAAATCAAACAGACTATTAGCAGCACGTCCTACTATCAGCCATGGATGTGTGTGCTGGCCATCAGGCAGCCATGCAACCTGCATTTTATGAAGTGAGCTGCTCACACCACCGCTGGGGCACCAGCGATTATCACGCCCCCTTCACAGCTGGGCCACATCACGGCTTTCATGAGCTACCCTACATCAAAGGCCCTTTCTTCTTACAGATAAATTAACAATTCTCTTCCTTTTCTTTTTATATAATGGCATAACAGCCAGCTGATTACTAGGTGAGACACAAATCTTGTTGCCAAGTTGTGCCTACTGCATTGTCTATTTGATTATTTTTATTGAATAAGCAAATGTTCCCTCAGAGCTCTGAAGTCCTTACGAGGGAGACTCATTTTCTGCTACCGTGATCCCTTTGTCACGGGTGGGTGATGTATGAAAAGGAATTGCAAATAGCTGTTTACAGCAAGCAAAGTCATGGAACAGCCCACTTCAATTTCTGCTGTCTGTCGGAGACTGCTGTTGGTGATGGTCAAAATTAATTAAGCAGGAAGGAAGAGAGCAGGGAGGCAGCGGGCATCCAGTTCTGACATTGAAATATTAATGGTGAGCTAATCAAGAAAGACTATCTATGAATATCTAATCAGCTCACAGTTTGCATTTTTACTGATGTGGTGAACTTCTGGGCAGCAGCCCCTCACAGGAGGTGCTGGGAGCAGAGCTGGCTGCTGCCTGATCGCTCTATCTGGGAATAACAAAGAGCTCGTGTCTGTGACAGGGGCTGAGGGCCGTTTGCCTTTTATATCTCACATCCCTGCTGCCACTGGATGCTGCTGCATCCTTCCTGCTGTCACCTCCAGCAGTCAGGTCAGAAGATCCAGATCCAGTGCTGTGCTCCTTCCTCCCCAGTGCCAGTGGGTGCTTGGAGGTATCAGCTCCTCCAGGGTTGAGCTGCAGCATCTGCCACATCCAGCTCAGAACATTGTACCTTGAACACACAACCTCTCCTGCTCACTCCATGCCTGGGGCAGGGAGGCAGTGGTTCTGTTCCCGTCTCTCCTGCCCATGTGTCCCTGTTTCCAGGTTGAGTTTCCAAGGATTTTAGGGGAAAAGAGAAGGTGGTGGCTGTGCTGCCAGGCCAGGGTGCACTGCAGGCCCCTCATGCCCAGTGCCTGCTCAGGCCACAGTGAGGGCTCAACCACTTCCTCTGACCCACCACGAAAGCATGGAAAAACCAGGAGGCAACAACCCCGTGGCAAAGCTGGGCTGATTCTAATCAGAGCCACAGCAGTAAATGTCACCTTTGGGTGCCAGGAGTCGTCAAGCGTCATTTCTCTCTTCAGCATCAGCATAATGAGGGCTGTGGCTCTGGAGATTTGTATTGCTGCGTTTCTGCAAACAGTTCCCTCCTCTAACCTCTTGGAAATTGGATTTTGTGAGGCTGAGCAGTTTGTGTGCAGCAGATAGCAGCAGGACTGATAAGCAGAAACCTGTTTACACACTCACTCATATCTAGTGCTGTGACTGGGCAGGGGACTGCCTTGGATTACTTTTTTTACATTTTTTTTTAAAAAAAACACTATCAAATGTAATCCTTGTAGTTGAATGCTTTGCTGCTTAACAGGGAGAAATCTGAACTGGGCAGTTTGAACGGGCAACAAACATGAAAATAACTTCATGTGAAGCAAAAGGATAAAGGTAGCAAGTAAATCCTAAATGATAGTAGGGAAGAATTGAGTGAGCAGTAGGGAAGAGCATACCTGTGGGAGGGGGTGTTTCATGTGCTGCCAAGGGAGCAGGAACTGGACACAACCCCACGTGAGAGTCCTGGCACGTGGCTCTGACAGCCACACCAACTTCCTGGGAAAGGAAAAGGAAAGCAGATGGTATCAGTTAAGGATGGTAGAAGGTACCAGGGATGCCCAGGGAAAAGTGGTGGAGCCCAGTGGCTGCATCCTCTGTCTGTGGGAGTGAGAAGCCCCCCTGCTGCAGCTGCGTGGGCACTGAGATGCCCAGCTCTGGCACCAGCTCCAGCTCCGGCTCCAGCTCTGGCACCAGCTCCAGCTCCGGCTCCAGCTCTGGCTCCAGCTCCAGCGGCTGGCGGTGGAGTGAGCAGCAGGATTTCTCCAGGAGGGGCACTCTGCAACGTGCTGCCCTCCACTGCTCCGATATAACCCAAATCTGTCAGCCTTTAGGGCCTGCTGAGAAGGTCATCTGTGAGCACAGCTAATTATTTCAAACCAAGCAGCAGGATAATGCCACTAACCTGCTCCCTGGAGCTGGGCTGTGCCCTGTGCTTTGGCTCTGGGGCTGCACACAAGCTGCAGGGAATTTCGGATGCATGGGGGGGTGTGTTAAGCTCACAGATATAAACAGATCCCACTGGCATGTACCTTGAGCAGGGAGAGGGAAATTCACATTTTTCATGGCAGATTCATTCAGTTGTCATGAAAACGCTGTTCAAGCCAAAAGGCAGAATCTCCTCTTTCTACCATTTAATTTTCCCTAATCTGCTCTTGACATTTATTGAAAGAAGTGTTTTACGCACATCAAAGCCAAAGATTTCAAAACATCACATGGAGAAAAACTTAAGGTCAGTCCTAGCAAGGATCTGGTGACTAAGATGAGATGAAAGACTCCAGTTTTCACAAGGAGGGTCTGTGCAAAACAAGAGGTCACAGCGACCTGTGCTGTGAAGGCACTTCCTTTGCACCTCTGGCAGCAGCTGCGAGTGGTGGGCTTTGCATGTTTGACACCTTCAGCAATTTAAGCAAGGCTGTCCTTATTATGAACAGGTTCAAAAGCAAAAGATGCTTTGACAACACAACTTTTCAGGAGCCTCTTCCCCTGGGTGAAGTGTTTCCCGTGGCTCTGCCCAGCACTGGCCCAACTCACTTTGCCTGGGCAGAGCTGAGCCCTCCAGTGGAGGGGCCAGTCCTGCAAGATGCCTCTGGATGTGTTGAGCACCAAAACCGAAATGTGAAAGATCCTCAGAAAACTTCTGCATTTAGTTCATTTTACATGGGTAGAGGTAACGAGCTGCCACAGGTTAATTTATAGCTTGGTTGTATGCTGATTGCAGAGTACACGTTTCCACCCAGCCATCATGAGTAAATCATTTCCCCACCAGCTCTCTTGGCATATAAAAGAAATTTCTCCCTTCACGACATTTAAAAAAAAAAAAAAATCCTAATATGTTATACACTCCATGACTTTATAGCATTTTTAATATTTAAAAGGCTGGAATCTATAACCTCAACCTTTAACAAATGTACAGTAATGTGATAACAAATTTGCCTCGAACAGCTGCTATCTTGGTACCAACTGGCATGAGGAGGAGGGAAGTAATTGGCTTGTTTTCAGATAATTACCATAATTGTAGTGACACCATTTGGATCACATCTAACTGCGTTCCTGCTGCAAGTTGGATAATTTAATAATTGGCAGAATTTAGACTGACAGTAAAGGTAAAGTCAGCATATGGTGGAGAAATCAGCAGGCACCTCCCTGCTCTGCTGCTACAGGCTCTGCTGCTCTTGCTGTGAAGTTTAACAAAATCCTTCGATTTTGCTGCTTTCCTGTAGCCCTGCGACTGCGCCACATCTTTGCTCCTCTGCTGATGCTTGACCTGATGAGACCACGTTTTGCACCTCTTGAACCTTCTGGTTTGAGATAAATCACTTTGGCTCAGCCCTGCCCAAATTACCGCTTCCTCTGTGCACCGAGTATTTTTAGCTGTCCTAGTTGTGCTGGGGGCCGGTCAGAGCTCTGCCCTGAGAGGGGATTAAACCACGGTCAGGTGCTCCCAGGCAGCAGCCAAGTGCCTTTCCCAGAGGCTGGACCTGGATTCCCCCAGAGCAGGGCTCATTTCCCCTGGCTGAGCCCTGCAGAGCTGCAGGGCTGGTGGGGTTGGAGCGGGTTGGGCTCCGCACGATGCGCTGGAGGGAACTCGTCCCTTCTGCGTCTTCTTGTGCTTTCTGCTCGTGGCCACTGTGAGGGGGATCAGCATCTCCTGAGCCTCCAGTCCTGAGCTGCCCAGCCAGAGTCCCAGGAGCAGGGGGGCTGCAAGGTAAGGCCAGGAGGTGGCTGAGGCTGCTGGGGAGAGACAGGGTTTGTCAGATCAGATGGGTCTTTTTGTCAGGCATTGCAAACTGGAGCAGAGCATTGAGCTGCTGCCCTGCAGGGTTGGTGTGAGTACTGAGAGCTTTCCTGGCTGTGGCCCTGCCCTGCCTCCATTTCTGTAGTGCAGAGGTGACAGCTGAGAGTGCCCAAGAAGAGGGGGCTGCTGGAGCATCTCTAGTCCCCAAATGAAAGATACTCTTCGGGCACATTTGCTGATTTTGCTTATGTGGCTCTTCTGCTTTCCCTGAGCTGCACCCAGATGCCTCCATCAGGTGACAGAGGGGTCAAGAAGGCTGTACCAGACCTGCAGGGTGAGCAGAGCTGATGCTCACTGGGATGGAGCAGAGCGCTTCCCACCCATTCCAGTTATGGACAGAGCCAGGCACGGCCACGGTTTGGGCTGGACCAGTCCCTCCATCCCTCGTGGATTTGTGATGGGTCCAAGTGGGTGAGGGCACTGCTGAAACACCACTAGTTTTAGCTCTGCAGTGCAGCCCAGGCCTGGAGTTCTGGGAGTGCCCAGCTCATCGCAGGCTGGGGGGGGACTCTGGCACAGAGCAGGCAAAGGGCTCCTCTCTGACAGACCTGTCTGTGAAGGTGGGTTCGATGGGCTCCATCCCAGTCTGGGCACACAAGCAACTCTTGCACCAGAGGGAGGGAAGGCAGATGACTAAAAAAGCAAATCCTCAGGCTCTGGAGGCCTCAGGCCCTCCAGTGTAGCAGTGGGAAGGAGTGGGAGCATGTGCTGCACCAGGATTGCCCTGCTGGGGCTCCATGTCCAGGAGCAGCTGCAGAAACTGCAGGGTAACGGTTTCCCTGCAGCATTCCCTCCCCCTCTGTGATTTATTGCTGCCAGGAGGCTGTGCATGTGGAGGTGGCATAAATCTCACCCAAAAGAGAAAGAAGGAGGAAATTTGCATTCGCTTCCTCTCTGGAATATTGAATTCAGCTTTCCAGCTCGCTGCTGAAACCCTGAGCAGGTCCCAGGCAGAAGGCTGGGGTACTTCCCTCAGCATCAAACTGGGGCTTCCTTCCTTCTGGAGGCTCCCACAGCCAGCAGGGAGCAGCTCCCCCACTCAGCCCAATCATCCCTAGATTAATTTCTATCCCCTCCTATTTACGTTTCATGGTCTCAGCCTCCATAATTCTGTAGTGTTTGCAGGCTTCAAGCATTCACTGTGCTCCCCTCTGCTGATCTACCAGCAGCCACAAACCCTTTCCTCATCCAAGCCTTCCAGTCCTCCTAGAGATTTCTGCTGCATCTCACCCAACTCCCTCCAAGTTGCTTTTATCCTCCTCCTCCTGTGCACTCCTCCAGAGCACTCCCTGGGCTGACAGTCGGTGTGCTGGAGTTAAAATCCTGCAAGCTGCTGCTGGAGGATACAGAAAGCAATTAGATTACAGTCAGACCATGGTCATGCAGCTGCAAGGGGTCTGGATGTCCTGCCACAAGCAGCCAGCCTGGACTAAGAGGCTTTTTAATAACAGAGCATGAGCAAACAGAAAAGCCTGGCAGTTACCTCTGAGACTGCATTTTAACTGGAAGTCCATCAGTGCTTTCATATGTCAACAGTAAACTGGATACAGGGCAAAGCAAAATAATGCAAAAGAGCGAGGAGAAAGGAAGGTGGATAAAATAGATTAATCAGAGGGAAAAGTTGGAGGCAGTCTGCAAACCTCCCCTCCTGCAGGGACTGACGACTGTAAATAGCATATTGAAGCCATGGAGGAAGTAAAGAATTAATTACAGTGCCAAGACCCAATCCCACTTCCAGCCACAGGCAGCATTTATTAAGATCTCACTGAGGCAGGAAAGATTGAACAAGGGACTCAGGGGACTACGAAGGGGAAAAGAATTAATCAGTCTGTCTCAGGAGACAGGAGAAGTCAGATTAAATAAAAACTGGAAGTAAAATGAAGGGGGGAACAAGCTGGTTGGAAACACAGACCCGTTCGGAGGAGCAACTCTGGAGTCAGGGCTGGGAGCAGTCCCAGGGGCTCAAATCTCCCACTACAGAAGCTGGAGAGCTTTGAGGCCGAAGGCTGAAAGTTTGCCTTGACTTTTTAACAGGTTTAGAAGTGTCCCTTTTAGGCCTCTCCCTTCCTTTGCCTGACAGCCACGCAGGACATCCCCAGCTCTCCCACCTCTGATCCTTGCTCCAGTGCATCACCAAAGTGTTCTGATTCCCTGTGCCCCTCTGTCCCTGGGATCTGAGAGCTGTTCCCCAGCCTGCTGAAATTCCCTGGTAGCCAAAGGTTACACAGCAAGGGAAGCTGCACCCAGCTGAATAGAAGTCCAAAGCCCACAGCCAACACCCTAAAAGGAACATTTTTGTCCCTGCCCCTTGTCAGCCCAGTGTTTTCCATCACAATAACATTCAATTTATTTCCCTTCTGAAGTGTACAACATTTTCTTCCCTCTTTTGTGCCCTTGCTTTTCTGCCTGTCCCTCTGGGAAAGGTCACTGGGCTTCCACATTCCTGCTGTGTAATGAGCTGTGACAAACGCTGGTGACCAGCGCTGGGGTCACAGAGTTTCAGGGGGCTTTGAACACCAACATCGGGGGGGTGAGCCTGTCCCCAGCCTGCGAATGGGTGTCCCATTGCCAAGCTCCTTCCCTTCCATGCAGCCCAGTGGCAGAAACTCCAGGGAAGCCAGATTAGGGACTCTTTTCTTATTGTTCCCCCTCAAAAACCCCAAGCCTGACATTCAGTCATAAATAAAACTTGTCACTTAATGAAAGTAAAGAGTGAATGGGGGAACTCACTTTCTCCTCCTTTACTAGGTTTTCATCTTCAGGAAATAGGAAAACCATCCAGCTTTTTTAGAAACAGGCTCTTTTGAGAAAGCCCTTATGGAAATAAAAAAATGTATATCCCATAGGAATGTTTCTCCAAACCTCAACAGCATTGACTCAGAGGAGAGACACCAAAGCTCTCCTTATTGGCTGCAACAGAAACACTTTCCAATAAAACTGCTGTTTAGAAAGTTCCTGACTTTATCCTATCAGTCCCTTTCCCAGAAGTACAGCTCTATGCCTATTTTTTAAGCAAACTTCCAGCTTTCTGGCAATTACTGGTTACATAAAGCAGAGAGAAAAGCAAAGCAGATTGCAAGGAAAAGGCTCTTTTAGCAGCTGTATTGGGTAGTAACCCTTAGAATATCAGAGAGCTTCATAGCAGGATGGGGTTTTTTTCCCTGTTATGCCAAATAACAGTTAAAAAAAAGGTATGTTCTGCTGATTCTATGGTGGCGCTT
Organism: Empidonax traillii; assembly: GCF_003031625.1. Lineage (NCBI taxonomy): Eukaryota > Metazoa > Chordata > Aves > Passeriformes > Tyrannidae > Empidonax > Empidonax traillii. The sequence continues at coordinate 32,803 of NW_020955515.1, forward strand.
CCCAGAAAAGCCATTAAACACTGTTTGCTGTGTTAGCTGGAGTTTAATATGCACAAATGATGGTAGGGAGGAACATGCAGTGGATTACAGCTACTGGGTTTTGAAACCTGGTGCTCCAAAGCTGGATGTGCATGGGATGATTCCCCACCATCCCAACTCCCAATTCCCAGGGGTCACCTTCTCCTCAAGGCACAACTGACCTCAGGTTTAAGGTGAACAAACCACCAAGGCACAGCTGCAGGCAACACTTCAAAACAAAACAAAACAAAACACACAAACTCAACAAAAATAAAAGTGTTTGTTCCCCAACACACGGGTTATGTTTCAAACCCAACCAGCCAAAGAACTGAAGGTGACACTGGTGCCCAAATATATTCTCCAGCAGAACACCGACAAAAAGGATGTTTGCTTGCGGGTACTGATAAGACGGAAAATTAGAGGTAGAACCTGAAAGCTGGAGGTGGAAGAGCCTCCCTGAAGCACCTCTGCCTCCTGGGGTCCCATGACGGCCCAAGTTCAGTCTTTGGGCTGTGCAGACCCAACTGCACCCACCTGCTCTTCGGAGTAAATGCACTGCCCAGCGCCACCTCAGCTGTACACTGACTGACCCTGAACCAAGGAAATGCCACTTCCCAGTCAGCTTTCCAAACGCGGTGATGAAAGACTGGATGCATCTCACTTTAATGCCCCTCGGGCTTATCGATGGCTCCCAAAATTAGATCAGCAGACCCCGGCAGGCTCGGGAGCCTCGCTGGGCTGGTTACCTTAATGAAATGCTAATTGCTGCTTCTGCGGTCTAAAAAAGCGCCTCTGGTCTTGCAGCAGCTTCAGTTAAGCAGTGTTAATTGCTGCAGCTAATTATGGGGCTGTTGCTCCGAGATACCGGTTCAGGTTAGGTCTGTAAACAAGAAACCCAGCACCCAGCCGGCTGTGGCTCAGCTGATGTGCTGTGTCACCCTCTGTGCCCTCGATGCTCTCAGTGCTCAGCAAGGCACGGGCCAGGTGCTTTACAGGGAAAAGGGGCCACAGTTTTGAGAAGACATCCTGGAAAAAAAAAAAAGCTCCCCTTTCCTCAGTCCCATAAGTGAAAGTTTTATTCATCTCTTTAACCGGCTATCCTAAAAAGGCATCAGATTTCTTCTGTGATGCAAAGGAGCAAACAACTGGGGTTCCCTTTCCCAAGCTGAAAAAGAAAAAAAAAAAATCTCCAAAAGCCTATTTGGTTGTACATCCCACATCTGTTTCGTCGATGACATTTCCCAGCTGAAAAGGTGCATTACACCAATTAAACCACCAAAACTTTCTAATATCTTTCTGAAAAACAAGCTTACCATTAGGCTAAAATATTTGCTGCTCAGAACAGCCTTGGATAATTGCTCCAAAGGGGTTTTGCTTTGCAGGGCCCCTTGGAAACCTCTGCTTTGGGACTGGAGGCAGGAGAAGCCCAGTGTTGGCAGCTGTGCTGTCACTGCAAAATCCAGGGTGAGCCTTCCCTGGGATGCTGGAGCTGATGGGCAAACTGGGAGAGCCACCAGGAAGGGAAATTCTCCTGAGCTTGGCCGTGCTGTCTCACTGCTGTCCTTGGTGCCAGAGGGGAGGAAAACTAAGAGGCCCAAGCTGCAGGTTATTATTCTGGAGAGAACTTTACAGAATCCTGCGTAGGGAACATGCAGTAAACCAGATTTTATCTTGGATCCAATTAACAGCTGAGTTACAGGACTCAAGTGAAATAAAGGGCAGTGAATCTCCCAGACTATTTACATGATTTATTAGAGCACGGTTGTCTGCAGGAGCTGCTGTTATGTTTAATTTATGAGGACACGAGGGGGTGAGGGCCCAGTTACCAAGCTGTTGGGGGGTTCCTACCCCAGCAGTGCTAAAATTCTCCTACAACAAAGGCAGTAACAGCCCCCCTCGCAGCAGTTCTGCTGGCTGCTCCTGGCACTAAATGGCACATCAGCCACAGTTTTTCCAGCTGGGCTTGGCAGAGCTGCCACTGGAAAAGCCACAGTTCGTTTCCTCTCGCTCCTTTCAAGGTTTAGGCAGAGCAAAAAGCCAAAGCTGAGACATCCAGAGGGGTAAAAAAAAAATAGCTGAATTCCCAGCCCTGCAGCTGAAGTAGCAGCAAGGGGCAATGCATGTGGATTGAGTTTTTGCAGCAAGCCTGGAGAAGCTGAAACGTGAGTCTTCTCTCTGCTTCTGAAACTTCCCTTTTTAAGCATCTTCCAGACCAGTAAAGGATATTGGAGCTGACAGCCTTGGAAGAGCTCCACCATTTGATGTTTGTGTGTTTGTAGGGGAAGCACAGAAGGATTTTCAGTGACAGATGAAATCTGCAGTCCTTCTAACACACCAGTTAAAGTGATTTTGCCTCTTGAAAGCCAAACTATAAGATTCCTATCACAGAGATGTTTGATACCAGGAAACTAGGTATTGTGAGAAAATTAAAGAGTGGCCATAGTTTTCTCCCGTTGCAATCAGTATTCACATAAAATAGCTGCTTTCCCTGTCTTGCATAGCAATGCAATAGTCAAACCAGCTGCTGTTTCTTTTTTTTTCCCTTTTTTTTTCAGCAGGGGCTGATATATAGTGATAGGAAAAAACATTCACAACTCATGTGACTGTCTATAACTGGCTGTTTTCAAGAAAAGTGGTTTTGTGTATGTTGTTTGGGGGTTTTTTTTTAACATTTCAGTGGTGTTCTGAATATCTGTTAAGAAGAGAGGCTCCTGTTGTATCACTACCACAATATTGGGTGCTCCTGAGGGAAGGAGCCTAATTAGCATTATTATTTATTGCTCGAGCAGCCTTAGATTTGGCAAGTCCCCTCCCAGCAAGACTGTGTTCAGTTGTAGCATATGTTGTTTGGATCCCTCATTTGAACTTAAAAGCTAAAAGTACTTTTCCTCTAATGGGTAGATGCAAGCTCTCTTCCAAATCTCTGCAGGAGGTGGAAGGCTCTCCCGGGGGGTTGCCTTTTTCTGTTAAGTGTTTCTCTAATGGGTTTGGAGAGGAGAATCACTGACACCGAGCAGAAGGAGCAGAAATCAGCCCCACAGTCGCAATTTAAAGCTTCTGTTCCCAACCTCCTTCTCAGCTTCTCTGTTCACCTCATTCACTCAGCCTGTTCTCTCCCAAGAAAACCAGGGAACTCTCTTGCTTGTTCCCAAAAACTGACTTAAATAACCTTTAAATACAGTCAAAATAACGTTTGCAGAGCAAGCCATCCATTAGAAATCAGGTTGCTACGTTTAGTTTTGTGGTCTCGGACAGAGCCGGGGATGCTGATGGGCTGCTTGTAAAGGGAACTTCAGATGGGACAGGCTTTTTTAACAAAGCCATTTGTGCATCCTGCTCTCTCAGATGCAGTCACTCTCCAAGGTTTGGTGTTCCCGAGTGAATAACTGCTAACACAGCTCTCAGGGGCACCTGAAACGTGGGGAAACCAGACACCTGAGCCACATGGGGAATTCTGGGCAACTGCTGTCAAAGATGTGATCTCTCATGTGCTAGTTTGAGGATCTCGAGAGAAATAGCAGAAAACGTGGGTTTAAATGAAGGGTGAGAAAAATATTAGGTTAATGCATCAGTAGTTAAGTCTCTGCAACAGCAAGTGCTGTTTCTCCAACAGTATTTCATCCAGTTCTGAGGTTTAAATAAACCCCACAGTTCATAACCTGCACTCTCATTTTAATAAGGGCTCTATCCTCCTTGGGGGTGCTGTGGCACAGCCTGTGCTTACAGCTCCACTCTGCTGAAGTAGCACATGCTCATATTTTGCTGTTGAGAGCAGAGCGGCACCCAAATCAGAGCGGAGATGGGTTTGGCCTGCTCTTGGGGACCAGGAAAGTTTGAATTTCACCAGAAGAGAGAGTTCAGCCTTCTCAGGAACACAGGGTTGTGCTAAGAATTAAAACCAGGTCTTCCAAGCCACAGACAGTGCCAAGCCAATCACCCCTCCTGATTAGAAAGGGTCATTTTTTCTCATTTCCCTCACTCTGACTCGCACTGGCAAGGGAGATGATGCTTGCAAATTTAGCTAAAAGCTTTCAACCACATTCCCAGAGCACCAGTGCAATGGCTGTTGCACACAGGTGCCAAAAAAAGCATTATTTGAAGTACAGAAGATTTTTCAGGGGCCAGGGCAGAAAATTATTTCATTCCCTCCCCAGCTCCCTTCCCTTTTCTTGCCCTTGCAGCAGAGTTCCTGGAGGGTTTGTTGGAGCCTCCTGGGATGCCAATCTCCAAGCAGGATTCCCTGGGGTAGAAGCACTGTTGCTGCTGAGTGAGGGCTCAGCAAGGAACTCCTTTCCATCCTACCTGGCCAAGGCTGCCAGGGAAGCATTAGGGGCAAAATGTTTCCACTGGCTCCTTTTCAAATGCCTGAACTGGACACAGCCCAATTTATCAGACTACTCAAGGAGGAAATCAGGAGTCGACCCAGACCAAGTTCTAGAAGAGTCTGGGCAACACTTCAGGCGTTCAGTTTTATCGAATTATTCAAAGTAGCAAGTATGAACAAACAGCCATTAGCACTGTTGTTGTTATTATTATTTACCACCCTCAAGCATCCAGGACTGCAGGGTGCACAGCAGAGGGGAGGAACAGGCAGGCAGTTGTTCCCAGAAACCTACAGCTTAGACTGAGCCAGAGCAAAACAAGAGCTTTTTTTTTTTTTTCTACATCACACACAGTCACTGTGAGCTCTTAGTTTGAGGACACTGTTGTACTGACAGTAATTAAAACCATAACAAGAGGCCCAGGCAGTGTCTTTGCCAGGCACTGGACTCAGTGCACAGGGCAGTGCAGAACCTGGCTCAGCCCCTCCTGGCACTCAAGTTTTGTGCCACAACAGGTCTGGTGAGCGCATACCTGGGGCAGTTACCGCGGAATCAGACAAGCAGTGCCACGAGCTGGGACGCTCTGATGACTTGTGATCACTGCTCCAAACTTAAATAGGCACGTACAACTCTGGCAACCAGCTTGACTCAGCTCCTCTCCTTCTCCTCACTCAGCCCCAGGCACTCACAATTTACTCCTGGGAGCTCGTGGCTCTTATTTCCCATCAAGCTCCCCCCCACCCCTGCTGACAAACTCATCTTTAAAAACTGTGTCAGCTGCGAGGATGCAGATGGTTGCATTTGCATCAAACAACTTTTAAATTATCATTCAAATTAAATTAAATTGAAAATGCAATGAGCTGTTCCTGGAGATTTCGGCGCACAAAGACAAGTTAATGAAGGTCACATTTGTAACCAGGGAGGAACCTTTAAACTGTCTCATGCCTAGCACGGGATGCCACTAGAATAACATGCCTTTCTAAATAAGGATAAATTACTTTTGCAGACCTTGTGCTGGAAAGGAAAGGTTGGTGTTTGGGACCTCTGGAGTTCAAACAGTGAAGAGTCACGTTGGGTGCAGCGGAGCACCGGCAAAACTCGTTGGCCACGCTGTGTGAGGCCTCAGGCATCAGCTTGGGCCATGCAGGTCCTGCCTGCTCTCCTTGCCTGGATGCAAACCAGGCACACCTGGAAAGCCCTGGGTGTCTCAGCTGAGAGGCCTTCAACCAAGGGACTGATTGCAGACATTCACTCCTCGTGCCTCAGGTTGTAATTGCTCCATTTACAAGCGCAAAACCACATTCCTTTTGCCTTGCTCTGTGTTTGCAGTCATTGAAGAAGTGCCCTGTAATGGCCTGTGTGACATCCATCATCTTCATGGCTCCGTGTTGTCACCAGGATGTCATACAAATGAGCCATTCCCAGTGCCGTGTGCCGAGGTGACAAATGTCACCCGTTTGGCGTGCAAGTGGCACAGCACAGGCGGCCTCCTTGGGGGGCACCTGCTCCTTGCAAGAAGAACCAGCAGGTTCGGTGTCTGAGCTGAGGACAGTGGCTGAGTGGGGTGACCCCATCTGCAGAACGTGTGTCTGAGAAAAGCATTGCTCCGAGTTTTTCCTTAACGCTCTCAACAGTTGTAAATCTGAGGGGAGCCTTTCTGATCTCTGTGGATGATGGTCTAATTTGTATCAGCACAGCTGAGAACAAAATCTGGACCTGAGTGTTCTGCTCAAAGCAAGCTTTTGTGTGATGGCATCTGAGAAACTGCAGCAACTGGAATTAAACTATTTTACATAATCCATTCATAAGATAGAGCTCATAAATAATAGTAGGAAAACAAAATGTCAAGCCAAACTGATTAAAAAACAAGCTTGAAAGCTGCCTTACAAATGAGTGGCACAATAGTAGCTCAGCAGTGAAGGGTGATTTACTCTCTGGTTTGTAAACCAATTTATTTATCAATAGCTGAAGTTCAAAGATTATGCAAAAGTAACAAAGTCAAGGGTATGTGACTAGGAGGAATGTGTCTGGATTCAACAAAGGAATTTGAGGCTTTGTCTTCTTTCTGATAATTGCAGAACCACTCTCCATCTAAAGCCACGGCTTCCCTCTGGGCATGGGAGCAGACTCCCAGCCCCAGCTTCTGTGCTTTCTCTTCCCCAGCTCTGAGGAGTTGAGTTGAATGGCCCTGGCCAAGGAAATCAGGGTTTACTGGTGCTTTTTGCCACTGTTAAGTGCTGTGGAACGTGACAAGCCCACGGCATGGACACAGCTCAGTTCCTATCCCTGGAAAACTCTGTGGCATTTCAGAGCAGATGAAGATTTCAAGCCTGGCCATTGAGTTCTCGTTGCACTGTCAGTTCAGTTCTCCTTAGAATCTCTGTGGGAAGGGAATTTTTCTTCTTTAGATGTTCCATTAGAAACTGCTGATGCAGAATCCATCAAATCCATTAAAAGTCCATTAAGTCTGTAAAGCTGCTGTTTGTTTGCCTGTGTTGCCCTGAAGAATTTGGAAGGCCACAAGCTGTATGTTTGTTGCCTGTGGCAGATTATCCTGTGCTGGCTGGTGTTGTCTTCTGGCTGCAACCCGGATATGTGGCTTGGAAAGAGGAGAGAATATAAGCCCAGTGCCTCTGAATTACGTCACAGAAAAGTGACAGCAGTGGAAGACAGACAACAAATGGAGCCCAAAAAGCTTGGCCCAAAATAACCATGTTATTTTGCATCAGAGCAATTCTGGGTCTGAGATGTTTGCTATTTAGTCAGTTGTGAGCTGCACACTCTTCCCTAATAACTACATGAACAGGTGGCACTTACCTAAATTATAACTACATATGCATTACAGTAAGTTGAAGATGATGGTTCTGAGTATGAAAACTTCCTTGTATATTGGCCTGAATGAAAATTCACATAGGATGAATGAGCTGGAACGTTTTACAACCTTGTATTAACACATGGTTAATTTTAACACGTATGCAAAAGGTAATTTCAGGTAACAGCACGAAATAGTTATTTATAAGATAAAACAAGGCACAACTGCTCTGTGCAAGCCAGAATGATCAGGGGCTTTAGGCAGAGCAGGCTGGCTGGGCCACAGGATTAATCTTTGCAAAGTAATGTCAAGGCAAGTGGAGAGTTTAAGCCAAGGTTGTTCCAAGAAGCAACATGCAATCACGACACCCTGTTGAGAACTGGTGATGTTGTATAACCAGGCAGCATCTCAGACCCTTGCAGATAGCAGGGATACACCTGGTACAGTGGAGAGGTCGGAGCTGAGTGTGGGAGACGCTTGTCTGGTTTGTTCCAGCCTCCTGGGAAATTTGTTTGGGTTTGGTTAACTTGACTTTTAAATGCAGGCGTCCTACGGAAGGAAACTTCCCTGAATGACAAGTCTGGTGCAGTTAAACAAAACCATTTTTGAAATGCAGAACTCCAAAGGTGATTAAAATGCAGGTTTTCCAATGTATATTTCATCAAGGCCAGCCATGAGCAATGCTTTTAAAGTGTCTCCTTTGATGGCTGGCTGTTTATTTGGATTCAGTTTGGTGAAAGAGGGTGTCAAGCAGGTCAAGAGGCGAGACGGACACTGTGCCCTGGAAATCCAAGCCTTTATTATCTGGTCTCCACGGGATTTCCTTTCCTACATGGAAAAATGTGTGGTAATGCCACAGCAACAACAAAGGAACAAACATAGCAGGACATGCCTCTGCTGTTTAAGGCTTAGTAGGCTGGATTTTGTAAATGACTGCGTTTCCAGAACACTTATTTTGCTTAGAGTAGCATAAACAATGAGGAGCTGAACTAAAGGCACGAGAAATAAGGATGAGCAGCTTTCCATCTCCTCTTGGAGGATTTGTCTGGGAGGCAAAAAGGAGCCTTATAAATATTGAGGACGAGTCGAAAAATCCTCATTTTCATTTTAAACCCATTCCTCTCCCTCATCTCCCACCAGCCTCCCTTAAGCCCCCCGATAAACTCCTCACCCCGTGTGGGTAACACAGACTCTGCAACTGCTCGTGTTCTCTGCCAGCCAGTTCTCACACACAGAACTCACTGTCTGCTCGTGAGGCAAAGGGACTTTCTGCTGAAGGATTTAGGGGCTGAGTGGCCCTTGGGGAACTGGGATGTCTGTGGAGACTCTCAAGAAGGGAAGGGGCATTTTAAGGCTGGGCAGCTCCCTGGGGTGGAGGTGCTGCTCTGGGGTGCCAGCAGGACAGGGAGGGAGGCATCAGCTCCTTTTTTTCCCCTGTGGGTTTGATCTAGGGTGTCCCAGGGTCAGATGACTCACCAGCAGCTCTCTTAAAGCCTTTTGCAAACGGTAGATCAACATGATTTATCCAAATCAGTTTACAGTCACAGCACTGACCTGTCAGTCAGCAGCCCCACAGGAAGGATTTTGCAGCCCTCCCAGACCCTTTAAGATCCTTGACATGAAACACGAGGCTTCCTGAGCTGCCTCCTGACCTCACTGGTAACCTCCCTCTCACAAGCCATTATTCTTCACACACTGGGCCCTGACAGCAGATCCCATCAGCACCTGCCACGGAAGGGACCCTGGCTGAAAACTCCCAGCCTGGGGCTGCCGTATTTCAAACCAGCTCCTTATCAGAGGAGACCAAAGTCGTGCCAAGACAAGACTTCAGAATGTAAAAAGGAAAAAAAAAAAAAATCTCAATTTTCAGGAATAACTGCATTTCATGGTTACCCACTTTTTGCTGGAGTAAATATCAGAGACTGGGTTCCAGTGCCTTCATTGGCAAATCTGTTTTCATACCCGTCACGGGCTCTGCAAAACGGTTCCCTCTGACCTCAGCCCTGCCTCCTTACCCAGTTACCCTATGTCTGACTTCACTACAAGTTGCTTTGAAAAGAGTAGCTAAAGTTGGGCAGCATCCAGAGCCCATCAGAAAACCTCATGGCAAGAGGTCCCAACACACCTCAATAATTAACATGAGCATATGAGGGATAAACTCACTGATGGGGCTTCATCCCTTCTCCTTCCTGAGGAATAAGAACTGCACTAATTACATGGGTTCTCCAATAGTTCCATACATGTTGAAGTCATTTCACAAGGCATCAAAAGACTTATTGTGAGATTAACACTTGAACAGATTGAAAACATCTGGCTTTAGAAAAGTGGCTTGGTTAGAGATCCATCTTGTGCAGGGCTTTGCAGGGTTATTTCCCCCTTTGGATTAATCTACTCAGCTACAGAATAAGTATTTTTCTGACCTGCCAGCAGAGACAGTATTAATAGTTTCTAATTCTTTAGTCAGCAGAACAATAAGGTGAATGCCTGCTTGGGATTGGATAGAGGGGAGTCTTTATGATCCTCCAGCATCCCTTTAAATTCTCCTTCTGTCATTTGCAACAAAACAGGCACTTTTTGGTATGGAAAACACATGGCACACAAAGAAAAAAAGGAAAAATAAGCCTGCCACCTTTAAAGGCAGAACTGCACTCAGATTTATGGGGTTGTGGCTAAGGAACAGAATAACAGCTGATATTTTTTTATGGGTGATTGGGAAAAAGGAAATGTATTTCATATACCATTATGTACTATTATACAATGGTTAGTCATCTAAAAGAGATATTAGATGGACTTTTTTTTTTTTTTTCATTAAAATGCCATTAGCAAATGAAATGGGTGGGAGGAGCCATTGACTTGATAGTGGTAAATGACCTGATCACAGGTGAGTAATAATAATTGTGCATCAGCAATGATCAGTGCCAGCTTGACAGATAGCTCTGATCCGACCTGTAATATTTGGCATCAAACCTCATTTCTATGCACCCAGCTTCATGCCTTCTATCTTTATCACCCAGTGCATTTTCTTTGCTGAGAGCAGGCTGATTGCTACTAATCTGCCAGCCTGTAACCTAATGCTCTCTCTTTAAATGAAGTCTCCATATTGTTGATAAAGAGTCATTGTGTTCGCTTATCTCCCTCCTCTCCAGAAGTGATAGCGGTAAATCTGACTTCTCAATTAACCTGTGCTGAATTAGAATCTTTGTGATCAAATTGGTCGACGTGAATTTTTTTTTTTTTAATATATATTTTTTTCTTAATCTGGACTGCTTGAAACTCAGTGGGAATTAGGATTTGTGGCTCTCACCAGAGCCTTTCTCTGTGTGTCAGATTGCTGTGGTGTACACAGATGAGAAGCCATTTTGCTGTCATTCTTACAAATTGCTTCTCTTCCTGAAATTTTCCAAGGAGGAATGAGCGTGGCACCGTGTGGCAGGGAAAGCAACAGAAATGGGATCATTTACACCATGGAAAAATAATGCATGTTTCACAGCTGTAGCAAACAAAGGCAAGCATGGCATAGATCTGTCTACAAGACAGAAGCCAGGCCCTCCACAAATTCATTGAAATTATTATTTAAAAATGTATTTTTCTGGGATGCAATGCCACGACTCAGTGTCCTTACATCATCTGTGTGTTCCCCAAAACGTTCTTTTCAGATGAAAGCAATCTGTGGCTTCCTAAATGCCACATCCCACATGGGGAATCTCATCAAAGGTTGGAGGGGGAAATGATGGAGCAAATAGCCAAGAGTGGCAAGAGGCTGCTGGGCTGGGAGCACATCCAGCCTCAGCACAGCACCAGGAGCCAATCCTGCTGCCCTGAGAGCTTTGTAGAGCCTGGGGTTCCACACTGTCTGCCCTGCAAGCCCTGGAGTTAAAGCAGGGTTTAACCTGGCTTGCTCAGATTCCTCGGCATTTTCCGTAGATCAACTAAGTTGAATTACTGAATGTTTAATTAGAGACTGTGTCTAAGATCATCAAGGCGTCTCCCACCTTAAAAAGTGTATAAATTTCGTTAAAATATGGATACCTAAGGAAAAAAAGATTTAGAGGCTAAGTGGAAGCCCTGTCATTACCACTTCATTTCCCTGCTGCTGCTTGAGTTTTGACAGGAAGGGCTCTGGCAGATGATCCCGCTTGGATTAACACGTTTCTGTCCAAGATTTCACCTGTAATTATCCCCTGTAGGAACATGAGGACCTGGGCAGGTTTAAATAAGCACATCCTGGATATCTCCTTTGTTCACCACAGAGGTACTTCAGATATTTTGCTTGTTCAAAGAGGGATGCCCAGAGATAGTTCAAGGAGGGCTCATCCAGACCATGTTTATCTGGCAAAAGAAAGGCTGTTCTAACACCACACACAGAGGTTGGCACAAACCAGATTTCCCATCTCTCCACTACAGATTAAAGCACAAACTAAAACTAATGCTGTAAAAAATATAAACTGAGAACAGTACAAAAGTTTAATCTATATTTTACCCAAAAAAAGGGAAAAAAGTGAGGGTATCATCGACGTGTGAAGTCAGAGATAATTCTGGGTAAGTCCTGGGATAGCAGCAGGTATAAAACTGAGAGCAGAGGGAAAATACATGAAACTCAGTGAGAAGGAAAACTTCAGAGGAGGATGGCAGAGGTGGAAGGTTAATTATAGTCAGGGTTATGCAGAGCTTTGATGAGGACTGGACACCAGTACAGGGTTTTGATGTTCTCTTGAATAACTGAGACACTGCCTGGAAAAAGTAGCTCTTGGTTTCTGAATATTACAGGTAAATAATAGCATCACTTCATAATGTTGGGCTTTAGGTAACTTTACTGCTAGGAGGAAATTCCTACCAATTTTTACACTTCACACACAGACCTCTCCATCAGGCAGCTGTGCCAGAGCACCCACCTGCACTGATTCCCATGTGCAAGATGTGCTGTAAAACTCCAGCTCAGAAGTGCATACTTATCCTAAGGGTACTCATTTGCTGAAGATCTCAGCAAATTTCAACAAATTCTTTCTCTTCCATCTGATATTCATGCTTTCTCTGTTAGTTTGTGTTTAAATTCCCATTATTTCAGGACCATCTCGTAAAGTTTGTGCAGTATTTCAAAGCACCTCCCAGTAAAGAGACATTAGGATAATGTATGATACTATAAATAAGAGGCTTTTTTAAGAAAGTCCTTGAGTCATTTTGCTGTAATGACAGCAGGGCTCATTAAACAGCTGCATCTCCTGCACACACCGGGGATGTTTGCACTCCTGCCCTGCCAGCAGTTCACAACAGCCCCCGACGTGACCCCTGGGAACACGGAGGTAACAGGGACGTGGGATGTAAATTGGATTGCAAAAGGAGCAGGAATGTCCAAGTCCAGGCAGTGGCTGTCTCCCTTCACCTCTGCTTAACACTCCCTGACTCGGTTCCTGGGTGCTCAGGGGTGAGAGAACCCAGCTGAGACCTCGCGCAAGTGAAAGTTCAACTCTTTATTGTACGTAGGCAAAACATTCCACTCAGTCCATCCAGGCACTCTGGGGTTTGATTAGGACTTGGTAATTTGCCACTGGACAATCTGGACCATGCAAGTCCAGACTGAATTTGCCTGCAAGTAATTTCCCAGGGTCTGAGAGGTTATATCCTCCGTGGGTCACTGATCACAGGTGAACTCTATAAAATATTGTTCCCTCAGCCCCTCCACTAAGTGTGTACATAATACAAGGCTTCCAGGTTCCTGAATTAAAGCTGTAAATTTGAACTGTCACAGCCAAAAGATATTGGAGCAGGCAGCAGGTACCTTTATGACATTTCCTTATTGCAAGCACTGAGATGCAATTGCTCAGAGAGGGTGTTAAATCAAACTGTGGATGGAAGCTGCGATAGAACCCCTGCAGGTTCCCACCTTACCTCAGGCACTGGTAAAGAACTTACAATTAATCTGGGTTTTGCCATCCCAAATTTACCTGTGCACCTGTGACACTGCCCAGTTGCAATTACCTTGATGAACTTAAGCCTGTGGAGCAGCAATTCTGTGGGGTCTGCAGGACGGGACCTGCTGTGCTGTCGGGTCAGGCTCGTGATGCTCCACTGAGCTGTGCCCTTTTAAAATGGCATCAGCCAGGGAGGAGCAGCCACCATGTCCAGAAACACGGGGGAAAGAATGAATTGACAAAATTAATGGTGCTAGAAGGCTGTGCTGAGTGAGCTATTGACTGTGTGTTACACAATCCACAGCAGATCAGCAGAGAGCTGAACAGCGATCCTGACACGAGCTCACCCATCTGCACTGAGGTAAAGTTTGCTGTGGGCGCATCCCTTGGGACAGCAGAGGTAGACATGGAGCTGTCAGACTCACTCAGCCAGGCCATGGCTTCCCATCAGAGGAGTTTACTGGGGCTTTGCTGTTAACTGTTCCACTTGTTGCTTCTTTGTAGTCAATCAAGTTTAATTCCGTCCCCGGATCCAGTAATTACAAGTCCTTGTTTTTATGCAGGGCTAATAGACCACCTAAGGCTTTGTGTAAATTAATGCTTCCTCCTGCAAAGCTGGCATTTGTCCTGTATTGTGGTGGCAGGTGCAAAATGTTCCTTGCAAAAGCATGTGGTGAATCACTGAAGTTAAGCAAGTGCTTATGGGTTTAGAAGGACAGGGTTAAAGGATCATGTTCTTTATGATCTGTATGAGCACAGTGCCCGTTTTATATTACTTCTGTAGTCTGAAATGCCTTGAAATTGCTGCTGAGAAAGCAGATACCTCAGAGGAAAAAAAAAATTCTTATAAGGGACATGGAGGCAAAATAATAATTTCAGAAAGTGCTTAAGCCAAGTGGGAACGGCAGCGTTGGGCAAGCAGCCTAAAAGGAACATGGAACTCTGTCTGTCTTGCACTGAAACACAAACTTGTGGAGCATAGTTTTTAGGCTGGGTGCATAAAAACGAAGGATTCTGTAGGGAAAGATAAACTGGTGTTGTCAAATATTAATCTGCTGGTCACACTGCAAGAGAATTCTGGTTCTCTGTAGATATCTGGGGCCAAAACCTGGCCTAATGAGGTCGGTGGCAGCATTTCTGTTGACTCAGGACGTGCAGGATTTCATTCTAATTCTTTAACTGCTTTTATTTCCTGTAAATAATCCCAGCTAGAGCTGAGGAACATTTTTAAGTGAGGGTTTATTCCTCTGTGAGTAACTATCATGCATTAACAAATCAGTAGCCAAACTAAATAACCACTTTTTTTCTTTATTATATTTCGGCCTTCCCATTTATTTCTGGTTTTCCTCTCTCTCATGTTATGTTGAAAGCAAGTCAAAAAGCCACATTTCCTGGCAATTTTGGGATGCCCATAAGGAGGGTGACAGCTCCTCAGTTCTCCACCAAGAGATCCCTGCCATGTGTTCAGGAGGCTAAAGAGCAGCATTAGTTCAGCTCTGGTTTCCTTCCCTTCCTGCTGATCCCATGAAACTGAAAAAGCAAGTGGAAAAATATCAAAAGATCCCATCCCATTTTCTCCAGTGTAAAGCACTAACTAGCATGTTCTGCAGAAGCCTGGGGTGAGCCTCAAAGCTGGATCTCTTACACAGCAATTTCCTTGAGGAGTTGTTGGATCACATTTTTGTCCAGGGTTTCTTCTACACACGAGTATTTTATTGCATCTGTTTATCCCAGTGACCTGGAACTCATTTATCTGACAAAGATGTTTCCATGACTGAACTTCCCAACGTGCAGAGAAAAGTATGACACATCTGCTTTTAGTTTGGCCTCTCTGGGGCTAATTTGAAAATGAACACCAGAGAAAAACGTGTAACAGCACAGAGGATTCACCTCCTTCCTCCCTGCAAACTTTTAGGTGGCAACAACTGGGCCAAACCACAGAATTAATGGCTCTGCTGGAGTGTAGGAAGGATTGCCATCAGTGGGCACACTTCTTGGGTACTGAAAATCCAGGCAGGGATTCAGATCAGCCGATGAAAAATCTTTTCAATCTTGTAACTTGTTCCCAAGTCCCTCCCACAGCGATCAGATCCTGCAGCTGAGACCTCGTGTCCTCCCCTGAATGGTGCATGTAAGGAAGCAGCAGGGATGTCTTAGTTTGGAAGTCTCCAAAATGAATGTGGGGCCTCTCTCTGTCTTTACAAGACAGAGCCCTAAAGGAACTGGGATCAAGAACAAGTGCTGTTGTGTCCTGGTGCTGGTTTGTTTTTTTTCTTTTTTCCTTCTTGGAGGGAAAATGAGTCAAATGGATGGAAACTTTTGGCCCCTGATGGCTGCTGCGTGCACTTAGGGTTCATCATTTGCCCTGCCTAGATGCACATCACCTCTGCCAGAACAAATGAGCATTTCCCTGATTAATCAGGAGCCCTCGGGGAACTGCTCTTTCTGCACATGTATTATGATCATTCAGGAGCCTGACTGTCCTGTGCTTGTTCCAGGATCTGGAAAATGCAAAGCAAATTGTACAAACTACACTCTGTTTATTGGCCACATTTCTCTGTATCTCTTTCAGCAATGGTGTAATTCAGTATCCTGAGATGACAAATGATGTATTTAAGTTCATTTCTCCGTGCTGCCCCGTAAACGTTATTAACTCGAGCATTTAAATGCACGAAGATGGAAATGCTGGGGGGTTGTTTTTGTCAGTCCTGAAGGAAGCCCCTGTCACACAGTGCCTGCCTGGGGCCTTTCTCACTGCTGTGCTGTGGGGTTGGCAGCTTTGGGGACGGTGCCTGTGGCAAAGGGGGGGTCCCAGCTGGCAGGACCAGCAGGGCCCAGGGCCAGCAGCAGCACAGGGACAGGAAGATGACAGGGTCCTTTGCTGTATTTGAAAGCACACCTTTCACTTTGCAAACAAATTACTGGTTAAATCACATTTGACAGACTGCAGAGTAATTGCTGTGTGAGCTGTGCTTCAGTTTAGGAGGCAGGTGTGACGTGTGTTCACCTGACAATTAGGGGGCTTGTCCCATCCAAGCAAGTGTCTCACCACTGAATGGCATTGGACACCTAATCAAACAGCAAATTAACATTAATAGGGCCCCCCTTCCACTGGCACAAACACCTGTTTCTGGCACTGCATGAGGCTTTAGTGCAAGATAAATCATTGAGTTTGGGGGGTGTGTCCTTCCTGCCAAGCACTTGGCCACTTCTGAAGAGGGGCCCTCGTCCCATGGAGGGCACAGACTGGGACTGCTCCTTCTTTCCTTTCCTCCATCTTCAGGCTCTGGTTTCCATGGAAAGGACACTCTGGCTTGCAGGGTGGATCAGGGCAGCCAGAGTGGAGGTTGTGTGCTGTGTGCTGTGCCCTGGCTGAGGCAGATGGAGAGAGAGGGGGCACAGGGCTGGCTGGTGGCAGAGCCCTTCGCTTTGCTCTCTTTTAAATCACGGGAGCATCACCAGCTCCTGCTGCCAACAGTCATCACTCCCCCAGCCAGGGCTCAGGGGGTTGCAGGGGAAAGCAGCTGTTAAATGCTGCTCTTTTCGAAAAAAATGGAAAAAAAAATTATCCTGGTGCCCAATATAATATGTAATGCTTAAAATGCTACCTATGGGCTATTTGAAAGGGGAGAGAAAAATCCTTTTTTTGATTGCAAGATCTGAGCTTAGAAACTGGCTGCACTTCCCTGACCCCCTGGACTGGAGGGCACTGCTCTTCTGGCACTCTCACAAGTTAACAAGGTCATCTGCACTCCCAGGAGAAACTCAGAATTCATAACTGGAGTTTCAGCAGATGAAAAAGAGAAGAAAGAGATACCGATTTGCAGCTTCTTTACATAAAAATATATTCAGAGAAATATGGCCTTTGCTATGGTTGGGGTCTTAAGATGCTTTTCTATTAAGAAAGTTCAGTGTTTATTTAAGTATCTCAGCTTCCCCTAGAAAGAAAATCTAGAAAATAAATAAAGTTCAATGTCAAAAGATCCATAGCAGAGCTATTCTTGTATTTAATAAAACAATGGGAATAATACAGACGTCCTTGAGAGTAACTGTTTCTTACAGAGATAAGATGGTGATTAATGGGAAATTTGTTCTTGCCAGAGGTGGCTATCAAGTGTAAGTAAATAAATGGTGCGGTCCCATTCTTGCAGTCTACCTACCATAAATATTATTAATCTGGTAATAGGAAGCTGTAACACTGCTGGCCATTTGGGGGGTTAAGATTCTGCAAACACCCTTGCCCCTAAGGTGATTTTGTTGATGATGTCATTTGCTATGATGCCACAGGAAAAAACAAATGGCAGGGCAGCCAATTCAATTCGGTTTTAAAATAATTTCCAGGGTGGAATGCTGTTTTCTGATGGTGTCACTGCGCCCCGTCAAAGTCAGCCGAGGATTTTAACCTCGGGGAATGGAACAGCCTTTATGAGGCTGGATGTTAAAGCTGATGGAGTGCTGGAGGAAATAAATATGGGTTGTGTCCAGGGGCACATGTGCTGCAGCAGCTCATCTGCCCTCTAAACACCCAGTGGGAAGCAGGACATTGCCAGGAGGCACCAACCTCCTGCAGTTCTCCTTAGCATTGCCTGCAGTTCCTTGCACAAGAGGCAGAGAATTTCCAATGCAGCCTTAACTGGGGATAGAAAAAAACCACTTCCCCCACACAGACATTCAATTGTCCCTGTAGTTTATTTATGGATTTTGTATTTCATGGTCCAAATATATTAGCTAAGTTATTCTGTCAGGAAATATAAACGATGATCATTTGTTAGCTGCACCACGTGAATAATTGTATCAAAGTGTAATAAAGTTATTGAAGGGATTTATTAACCTGATGAAGTAACTCATTAAATCCTTCAAAGGCATTAATGAAGGAGGAAGTCTGGGCCTTTTGGTTTAATTGGAGATGGGAAATTGTGCAGCTGGGCCAACCTGATAAGTATGATCAGATCTCCCAAATCCCTTTCATTCAGCTTGTAATTTGGGGCATTTCTATCACCACTCTGGACTTCCACATGATTTTTCTAATCTAGGTAGCTCTGCCTCAGAACTCAACTCTTTTTTTGTTGTTGTTGTTTTACTATGCCCTGAAGTTAATTTATATGTTTACAAGCTGGGAACTCAAGGACACAACAGTGAGTGTTGGGTTTCTTGCTCTGTGCAGCAGAGAGGGGACATGAGCCCAAACCTGCCTTTGAAGTGCCCTAGAATGGCAAACTTGCAGGTGACAGAGGCCACTGCAAGCAGTGGCTCGCTCAGGTGCCTGTGAACAGTGTCCACAGTGAGAGGTGAAGAGAACTGGTGGTCCATCCTGCTGGCAGCCCCACAGTGTGCTCAGCACTGAGATGCCCCTGAGTTTTGGCTCATTTCTTCCAGCAACCTCTTGTGTGAGATGTGGTTGGGGCTGCCCTAAAGTAGACCAGTCTGCTGCCAGCTGAGTGGTGGCTGGAGCAGCACAACCAGCCTGGCAGTGTTTTGCCCACGTGCTTTGAGAGGACACGTTCCTCAGAACTGCTGCGTGAGACCTGGCTGAGGAGCTCAGGGGTCAAAATATGAGGTGTGCTGTGCTGATTCATCTGCACTGACAGCAACCAGTGTGAGCAAACCCCGCTCAGGAAGAAAAGCTGGATGGCAGAAAGAGGGTGCACCGACTGAGGGAGGATGGGTCAGAGTGTGACACGAAGCAGAGTTGCCTGAGGACCAGCCCTGGGCTCTCCTGCTGCATTTCCAGGCAGCTCTCAGTGAAGCAGCAGTTGCTGCCCCATTTCTCAGCTGCAGAGCATCTGCTTTAAACCAGAGCCGATTCCATTTATAACGTTTTTAAAGGTTAGGGAAAACCACTGCGGTGGTGCCACTGAGTACACCTGCACTCCTCAAGTCTGCAGCATTAAAAAGCTTCCAAGCACTGAGGGAGCGTCACGGCTGGAGGTGCTGCTAAAACCCTCTCCAGCAGGATGTGTTCTACCATATGGCCACAGCTGTGTGTGGCACCTGGGCTGTAAAAGAGGGGAGCTCGGGAGCGCACGATGATTTCCACCATTACTTGCGGTGTTGCTGATTTATGGAGGGCTGGAATCAGCAGCGTGAAATGAGGGTTGTTACAGAACTGCTCTTTATGATCAGGTGGCAGCACGTGTGCTCCTGCTGACTGATGACATTCACAGCGCTAGGACATCTGAGAAACACAAAAGTCCGGTTTCAACCCCCCCTGTCAAGGAGTTTTTATAAGGAGATTTGAAAACATGCAATTTGTGTCTTCCCGGTAGTTCCTGCGCCCTGGGAAAACTGAGGCTGCTCTTTGTAGCTGAGCTCAATTAGGAGAAGAGGATGCAGGATGTCTTTTTTGTTTGAGGCACGGCTTTTTCATGGTTGCATTCCAGATGAAACCGCCGTTCTGGCAGGGATTCTGATCACCTTTCAGCCGTACATGTAAAATACACGTCTGGGAAAGAGGTAATGAATGCGCTGTCCCTGAGGCTTGAGGACTGCTGGGATGTGAAGTGCAGCTGTAATGAAGTGAGACGTTGGGCATTATTGTCAGACCTCCCTCCACCGCCGCCTCGGCCGCCACGTCCGCGGCGCGCGAGACGAGGTGCGGAATGTGCCGAGTCACAATAAATTCACCGCACAGTGCTTTACAATAAGGTCACCCTTGGTGTAGGGCTGGTGTTTAACGGCCATGGGCTTCATTATAAATCTGTTTTCATCAGCGTCCGCTCTGCTTAAATTGTGAGTCTTGGGAGAGAGGTGAGAAGATTGATTTAAAGCGGAGCTGGGGGGGCTGAGCAGGTGGGGAGGAGAAGGGAGCAAATGTGTCATGTCGAGTCGTGACATTTTGGGTGATCTACACATCGCTGCCTGTCTCTTGGACCTCAGCCCCTGTTCTAAATAGCTATTTAAGAACTTGGATTTGACAGCCAGAGCAGGTGCCAAGACCTGCTGCAGGCTGGGCAGCATCTCCCCTTCCCAGGTGAGCTGGCTCCAAAGCAGAGACAGGATAATGTGTCTGCTCCCTCCCTGCTTCCAGTGCACGTGGACCCAGCCTGACACTGTTCCTTGCTAGGGAATGCATCAGATGCTAAACTGAAGCTGCTCTTGTTCTTAGCCAAAAAAAAAAATCACAAAAAGAAGCATTAATTTAAATTTTCAGACATCAGTTTAACTCCCTGCTTGTGCTGAAGAACACACTGGATTTGGCATGGGTAGGTTAATTAAGAAGAGAAGCAAAGCTGTTTGCCACCCTTATTTCTATTTGTAGAAACGGAGTTGCACAGTTAACCAATGTGCACTGCTTAGGAAATGTGTGCCACGTTATGTTTCCCTAAAATAGAACAACTGAAATATGCACTTTTTATTAGCACTTCTCAACTGTTGAATAGAATGTAACACAGAGATAAGGGAATACAGGCATGATACATTCTGCTCTCAGCTAAAGAATCCAACACTTAAATATGTCAATATTACATTATTAGCCTGTTCTGTGTTTGCTGCTCTGAAAGAGATGAAGTGAGCATGACTTAAATGATTTCAAAATTAAAAAAAGAAAAGAAAATCTATATAATTATTGAAGCGGTACAAAAGAGGGAAATCATGATGGTTTCCAAACGAGAGTGCATCTGACAGTCCCCATTTCTCAGCCCTCTGACTCTTGTAAAATTTTGTGTAACTGGCTGCTATTTTGAGAAACATCAGCCCTTGTCTCTCTTTTACAGTCTGCTAAAGAGGCTGTATTTCTTCTAACCTTGCAGATGACAAAATGCACTCCTTCACCACAGTCCACACAGTGCTAGATCATTTCAGCCTTTTTGAGTAAATGACACGCAACTCTATAACTGCATGATTAGGCCCATAGATTACCAGATTACAGCCATAAATCTTCACCAAAGCTACCACTCACTTGGCAGAAATAGTGAAGTTTCATCATTTGTGCTCGTGTAGAAAACACGCTGGGAAATGCAGCCTCAAAGGTCACTGGGATGGCATTTCCTTTTGTGGCCCTTAATAAACCTGCAGCTAATGCAGTAATTACCAAGCCCAATTACCTCTGTGATGGCTTCAGAGAATTTCTGTTCCAAAGTCTGGATAGTGAGATTCCCTTTGGTTAATAAGTGAGGCAGATTCAGCCATTCCTACAATTGTCAGACATTTGTGAAACAGGCTATTTGTGGAATGAGGGCCTGTCTGAGTGTGGGAGTTGTGCCAACAGAACCTGAACAGGGTATTGAAGGGGCACTAAAAAGATGTGCAAAAAAAAGGCCTATGGGCACCCTTATTTCAGTGCTGGCTTTATTTAAAATAACCTCTTCCTACTCCACCTCAGCTAAATCCAAATAAACTGAAATGGGAGACACTTCCCAGCTTTTGATATAAATATATTCCCCCATAGTTTTGAATATATGTACGTATATAAAAACACAAGTTGCTATATCTGATGCAGCTCTTTAGCTTGTGAGCTGTAGTCACAATACTCAGCATTTATTTACACACAGAGTTTGGAGACATTGTACAAAAGAATGCATTTCCTTTGTTGGCTCCAAAGGGGTTGGACGAAGCTGCCCAGCTTTCCTTACAACTGCACTTATGTTCCAGCTGCTGAGTGTGAGCTCGGGACTTGCACCATTTCAAAAAGCCAGAAAAGGAACGGCTCTAATCTACTTATTTGGCAACAGTCCAGCCCTGATAGATGCTCCTCAAATCACAACACGTTGGACTGAAATGACGCCAGTGGAATAATTCTTTCCAAGGAAGAGCTAAACTGGGACATGGCATGAGTGGCTGTACCATTATTACGAGTTCCAGCTCTTTGTTCATTTACAAAGGGAGGCAGATACATCTTGATACCAAGTGCATGGGCATTATTATCCCTTCTCCCTGCTCTTCATTTGGGTTTCCTTGGAGGGAATAATTGCCAGGGCTGCTTCCAAGAGTCTGAACTCCAGGTCCCTGCCATGCACCTGCCAGGAGCTCAGCAGAGCAGAGCTCTGCATTTAACAGCGGTCCCTGTTTGCCGAGCCCCTCCCAAAGTTTTGTTTCTGTAACAGTGGGATTTTGTTTGATTTCTTTTGTCTTTGACAGGTCACTTTCCTGTTTATTTTACAGTCGCTTTCCTGTTTATTTTATTTATATGTAACAGGCATTTAAAGTGATGCCTGCTGATTTTAGATGTGTTTCAGCTCTCCCCAGATCTAGGGAATTCCTCCTTTTCTGAAGTAGTTAAAAGGAAATTTCTAAGTTTGCTGATAGCCCAAAATTCCATCTTGTTTCTATTTGTACTCATGTGCAGCCATTGCCAACAATAACCTTGGATCTTATTTAGCCTTGTCTTTAGGTTTCCAGTTGTTGGAAAAGCTATATATGGAAGAGATATCCAGGTACCTCCTTTTTGTACAAGAATTTAAACCACATATGCCCCAAACACCCCAAATGTAGAAACCCTCCAGGCATGCTATAAAAATATCAGCATCTGCTTGCTCATTTTAAATTATGCAAGTAAAATCCCATAAACATAAAGAAAAGCTGAAGAGGAGCTAATAAAATTATTAGGTTAATGAAATGGATGAAACTGAGACAAAATGTGTTATTCAAACTCAGCTGATTGTGCCTAAGAAGAGCTGCCAGCTTTAATAAGGGAGGTAATGGATTATATGTAAGAGGAAACTTCTTGATGAGATGAGTGAAAATTGCTTTGGTAGATTAAGTTCTGTCAATAAAAATCTTCCAAGAAGACATAAGACTGTGATAATCTGTAACAGGGTTGGAACAATACTCTTGCTTGCTTATGATTCAGCCCTAATTCTAATGATTTTCTGATATGTCCCACAAGCTTGCAATTAATCTGTCATTGTCACAGGTACCAGGAATACAATATACTGCTAAAGTAAACAAATTAAACTTTTGAGACAAACTAATCCCCTTACAGAAGGTAATTCCATGAAGAAAATTCATGCACACATCATATTTTACTCCTGGTGATCACTATTACTACCACACATCATCTAAACACACTAACAAACACAATCAAATAAAACAGCCTCTTCTCTTCTCTGTATTTGGGATCCACCTCTGGATTTCCATCCATTTCGACACCGGTATGGAAGGATAAACACAAGCTGAGCCAAGTTTAAACATTCCTGGTTCCCAACCACAGAAAACTATTCAATTATTGTGTTTCATATGTTGAAAAGTCCATCGGTCTTGCCAAAAGAAGTGGAAATGGAAATAGCCTTTTTTTGTCGTGGTATCTGAGAGTGTTGTGCATTGGTGCCCTCTGCCCACGCTCCAGAGAACTGCAGTGCTTTGCTTTGGTTTAGAATGAACTGGGAAAGGGTATTTGATGGATTTAAATAATTGAACAGTTTTACAGGAGCTTCATGAAATGAATAAACCATTGCAGTGATGAAGAGACATAGATTATCGGGGTTTAAAATCGCAGCAAATTCTTTTTTCCTTGAGTAGAACTGTCATTGATTCAGTATTATCAGCAACAATTTTTTTGCTACGAAAAGCCCCATTTCCCCTGGAAGAAGTGCCCTCCTTTGTTTTCTTTAGGAATCAAATAAATTCAGAAATCTACTTGGTAAAAATAAAACCAGGCCTTGACTCTCAAACCCTTCAGAGGAGAAACTGCCATTTACCACCTGGCTGTAGGACAGCAGGGAAGCAGAAAGGATGAGGGGGAGACTGTAACTGTTTGGGAGGGCAGGAGATTACAAAGCAGATATAAAACATGACTTACTGTTGACCCGCTGTGCTGGCCTTGCCTTTGGGCTGCCCTGCAGTCAGCAGTGGTTGGGAGTTACTGGGGAGGACTCAGGTGATGAGGACTCAGCAATGACAAACAGCACGTGAGAGAACTCGGGTGATGCAGACCCAGCCGTGACAAACAGTGTGTGTCTGATAAAACAAACAAACAAAGAAAAGCGTGTTTTTAACAGGACCAGCAAGTTCCCTCACACTCAATTGGCCTCGTGCTGTAGAACACACCCCAAGATGTTCTCTGGCCTTGTATGACAGCAGGATTGCACCGCACGGGAGGGTGAAACGCGCTCACTGCTGTACTCTGACACCTCTCAAAGTGCTATTTGTTGTTGGAAAGCCGTGCAGAGGCGTAAGTGTTCCATGAGGAGCGTAAATGGAGCCCCACTGTTTCTTTGTGTGCTCTCCCAGCTCGCTGTGCTGCTGACAGACAGCCCCATTAAGGAGTCATTAGCAGCGTGCCTGAGAGCTTGGCTGCTGCGGGTAATAACGGGCTCTTCAATATTTGGAGCCTCTGTAAGAAAAAAAGGGCACCTAAATGAGAATAATGAGGTCATTCTATGACATGCCTGAGGATATGAAACGGCGGGTAACTTTTTAGCCCGTTTGATTATGTGAACGCGTACGTTCAGCTGCCACAGATTGTTTGAAGCCTTCAAAAAAAATAAAGCTTCCTCCATCGGATCACACCGTGCAACATCAGCACCGAGTGGTAATCAAAACACTGGCGTGGCTGTCAAGCACAGCCTTCAAAATAATCCTGTGTAACCCAATCAAAAAGGAAACATATATGGACAGATACGAGAAGCAGAGAAAGGGGTTGAGACAGGGTCAGAAAAACAGTGAAGTTTAACAGTTAGCAAAGGATTTTATGATAAAAAAGGTTGTTTCCAATTCTGCATCACTTTTTTTTTTTTTTTTTTCCCCACCAAGTGGCGAGGACTGTTTTGGCTTTGAAAAGATGAAAAAACTGAAATTTTAGTTTCAGACCTGATTGTTGCTTAGAGCAGTGGCTGTTCCTCTTAAATCTGGCTCACTTTGCCCACACTTTACAGAAGGTTTTGCACCCCGGGGCTGGTTCAGACTCCTCATGCAGTCGAGCAGTGGGGGTGGCAGTGGGGCTGTGCTGTTACCCCTTGTCCTGATGCAAGAGATATGTGTGTGTGTGTCTAGTTTAGCTCCATTTTTACTGTATTTTCTTTTTACGTTGTTTTTAGTGGTGTCACGGATGCGTAGTGAGAGGAGATCTGCATAACATAACTTATTTCTTTGTATTTACCTCCAGCTTCTGCGTGTTTGGGTGATGTCAGACCCTAAATGCAGCTGCCAAGAACTCAGTGCCCAGGTCTGTGGGCTCCCTCCTCTGCTGGGCACTCCCAGCAGGTGCAGCTGGTTGAGGATCAGGGATTGTGAGATGTGCTGGGGATGTTCCTTGTGCTGGGAAGGACTTTTCCCTTCACTGGCTCCTGCAGCATCATCACCTCGTGCCTGGAAAGAGAGGAAGGCCACAGAACTGCTGAACAATTATTCCTGAGGCTCAAAGGAAAGAGGGTGTTGGTGGGAGCAAGGGCAGGTGAAACATTTGGCTCTGACAGCTCCACTTCTTGGCAGGAGCTCCTCCTTGTGCCCCTCTGGGAGATCCCCCCAGGGGAACACACTGACAGGTTTGCTGCTGCTCCAGTTCCTCTCCTCTTTCTCTTTTCTACGAGGGATTAACTCAGCAGTTCCATTTAGACTAGAAGGAAAGGTTTAATTCAAATTATTCAGGGGCTTTGCAGGCTGTGTGTGTTAAACTTTTTGACTTCATCCAGCCCTCAAGCTTATTAAAGTGGCTTTTAATTGAAAAAGATTAATGAGCGATTGCCTGTTTTTTAGTGGATACTTTTAAGATTAAGCCTCTCCAATATGATAATTGGAGTCATCTGCATGTGCCCCACCTGAAAGGCAATTACAAACACAGAGAATAGCATGGAGTGTTTGTTTTATAATCCTAATGTTTCATTAGATGTTTGCTGGTGATGAATTATCTATCAGCTCAAACATAACTGTTAATTCTGATTGCTGCTATTCTTGAATCACTACCCTGAATCTGAACAGAGCAATATTCTGGAGGAATGGGAAGGCAGGAAAAGGGACTGCCCCATGGTGTCTTTTCAGTACATAACACAAAGCCTTTTAAAATACACTCTAGATTTAAAATGCAGTGGTAATTCATGAGAAGGAAGGACAGAGAGGAGGACACTTTCTCGGTGTTCCCTCAACCACACAGTGCTGGGATGGTGAAACCCCCTCGCAATCAGCCTGGCTCGGCCCCTCTTCTCTCCCAGGGTGGGCAGAAACAGCTCCAAGAGCTGCTCCTGGAGGATTTCAATCCATCTCTGTCATAGCCAGGATTTATTCCTTGGGCTGTCTTACTTTCAAAGCTGGAGAAGTGCTGCTGATGTTCATTAAATGAATTGCGTAAGCCATGATCTCTAAATGTGACGTGTTAAAAATCTGTGCAGGACTATTAAAAGCTAATGGATCATGCAGGGGAATTGCAGGAGGCAAGTCTGGCTTTCCAGCATCAAGGGGTGGCTTAAGCTTTGTTTGTGTTTTAGTTACTGAGAGGATCCAAACCCCTATAGTGACAGAGTCCACTGCTAAAAGTTATTGTTTTGGTTTTTTTATCTTACAATCTTTGGGATTTTTTAAACAATTTGAGTCTGTACTAATGAGAATAATGAGAAAGTGCTCCCATTAGCAGAACCTCACGAGCAGAATCTGAAAACCTGCATTTGAACTCTTTCACTGGAAGTTTTCATTTGGCAGAACAAAGTAATTGTCTCAAGCACAAAAATGCTGTTGAGAAGAAAATGGAGCTGGTTTGGAATCTGCAAACTTAGGAATTCTCCTCTGGATTCCATTATATCTGAATCATCAGACTTTTGACATGGCTTCCTAATTTGGATTGCAGCGTTTCTGAAGTTCTGTAATGGCAAGAGCTCTCATGAAAAAATCTTATGTCCCACCACTGCTGTGCTCAAGAGGTAATTATGAAAAGGAAGAGAGAATCTGCCAATCATAAGGGGTGTTTTAAGCTATGATTTTTCCCATTGATTTTAATATATATTTGCCTTTCTAAGATAAGGATTTTTTTTTTTTTTCCCCAAGGGAATGAAGGTTGGATAATAACTGGTGTGTTTTCTTTCTCCTCTCCAGTGTTCATTATGGCTTCTGGGCTTTTGGTTTACCCTTTTGGGTTCAACTCTGCTACTGTGAAGAGATTCTGTGAGAACTCAGACATCTACTATGCAGGAGACTGCCAGATTGGGTGGGGGTACATGCTGGCAATTGTTGGGGTCATGTTGTCTGTCTTTTTACCATTCTTTGCGAAATATGCACCGAAAGAGCACATATCTCCAACTCCAATACCTACTATTTTATAGTATTTTTCTTCCTGTTGTAAGAGCAGGAACCTTCCTGTCTGCAGGTGATGGGCAGAGATGAGGATAGCACTTCCAGTTAGCTGTGTTAGCTAAAGAGGGGGGAAAGGAGATGGGGAAGAGAAGGTCACATTCACAAAGACCAAAAGTGCATTGCTAGTCTTCCGTGAGCACGAGCAGAGAACACTCTGGAATTGAAGTCAATTAATCAGCAGCCTTTACAGTGCTCTGAACACACAGTGGCATAATGCCTTAGAGAGAAAAAAAAAAAAAAATCAGTTTATCCTCAAAACATCTGTCTACCTCCCAGTTTCTTTTGTGTCTCAGAATCGTAAGTCTTGAAAGCTTCAATTCACTTTCGATAGATCATTCGACGTCAAAAGTTTTGGGAACCCAATAACTTTAAAATCAGTAATGATATTTTGTTACAATTGTTTTGATTAGTGAGAAGAAGCACCTGCTGGTAGCCACGGCCTAAAATTAAGCTTGGTAGCTAAAAAGAGTTGTATACAAGAAAAAAAGTTTCTTTTTAGTCTCTCTCTATATTTTAAGTTTTGGGCACACTTTTTACTACTGCTCTAATTGCCAAGATTTAGAGTCCTCTGCGTGAAGAGTTGCATAAAATTTAGATTTTTTTTTTTTTCTGAGAGATCTATCTGCTTCCAAAGGCTTCATGATGATTTCATAGTTTTAACAACAGAGGGGAAAAAAAATGCTAAGAATTCGGTTTGGGTGTTTCTTAAATCATAATTTTAGGTGGAATTTTACAAAATTCCTTGAACTATTACAACTTTAGATTTTTGGGGTGTACTGTTTGTTTTTTAAGGCTGAAAACAAAAACCACTGTTTACAAAACTGCCTGTGCCCAATGGCCCTTACATGTAGTGATAATCCAAGCCAGAATGAAGCAGATTCTGGTTTTTCCATTACAACTGGGAGTCCATTGCTGTAAAAAGACAAAAGTGAAGTGAAATGCTACTCAACACAACTAATAAGAATCTGATGCTGTGTTAAACTAGCAAATGGCCATATTTCATTAGTCTGTAGGGGAATTTTGTGAGGTCTGATTTCCACAATAGCACTGAATTCATTACTATCAAGCATTGAAATAAGTGCACTTGATTGCCTTAAGCAAAAGAAACATTGGGTTCTAATCTCACCCACCTGTTGTGGTTTTCCTTTTAAATAAAAATAGATTTCTAATTCTCTTCTCATCTTTTATTTTCTATTATTTATTAAAAAAAAAAGAAAAGAAAAATCACATAGATTATATTTAATTCAGAGCTGTAGTTTAGTGTTTTGACTCGAACCAGGTGATCAAATTTATTATTCTTCACTTAGCTGGGTCCAACTGATTCCTGCATTTTTATTGTTTGTAACAGAAGGTGTTGCTGAAGGGACAGACAGAGACATGTTGAGGATGTACAAGAAAATGCAGATGGAACAATCACTGTGTTATCTTAATATACATCAAAGGCTTCTGCAGTCTTGTTTACATTCCTCACCCTTCCAAACTTCAATGGAAAGTTGTGCTGTTTTCCAGAATAATTGTCGTGTCGTTACATTTCCAGGCACTCTAAAAGCAAATTCTGCACATAAATTTCTCAAGTTCCAATATTAATCTCTGAAAATACAGATTCCAACATAGACTGAAGTACACTGAGAAAGAGAGAGCACGTGCTATGCACTTTTGCTCTCAGGGACTAAGAAATTAAATCTTCTAAATATTTAACAAAATAGGTTGAAGGAATGCCCTAAAGTAAGAAGAATAAATTTCAGTCACTTCTGTACAGTAATGTGCTTTTCAGTAATGTCTTACACTTTTTTTTTTAATGAATGGCTGAAATGGATAATTTTCATACAAGAGTCAGAAAAGTGAGGAATAACAAACAACATGCAAAAAGAAAATAATCACCATGAAGTAAAGAGACAGAGATGCAGGCTTTTCTTTCCTAACCAACCTGTGCCTTTACACTAGAACCATTATACAAGACAGGATCAATATGGTTAAAAAAAGAAATCAACCACCCAACAACTGAAAAATGTTGAGTAGTGTGTATAAACTGTATTGTGTAGGGTTTTTTCTGTTTTGTGTAATGTTTACAACTGTTCACTTAATGTTTCACTAGAAAAAGTGATTTGTTAGTGTAAAGTAGAAACTTTTTGGTTTTTTTCCAAAGATCTAAACACTTACTGAAAGTAAAATCATTTTAGATTTTTATTAACAGCCAGAACATACCCAGTAGACAAAAACGACCTCTTCCTGCCATTACTTATTAATGCAACTTTCAAAGTGCAGAACTGGAAGCATCAATCATTCAACTGGAATCAGTGGGACTGCAACTCTGGGGGGGGTGTTGATAACAGGCCTGGCCCCAGAGTTGAAGCTTCATCTGTAATTTTAAGTGACTGTTACAGCAGAGTCTTACCATTCAGAACTCTGCTGTACCAAAATGCTTTACTCCTTAAACCTCAGCTTCTGTTGGGAAATCATCAACCTCTGCATCCTACAATATTCTGCACCTTTTATGAGTTAAGCTGATGCTTCCATGTGCCACCTCCTCTAACATTTTATAACATATCAAGGAAATCAAAGACATGTCCATGACCAGTGGGCAGACAAAGCTCTGCTTGGCACGTCCCTGCTCAGAAGCAGCTTAGCACAGAAGGTGGAGGTGACAATGCAAGTGATTCTCCCAGCAGTTAGTAAAGCACACACCTTAGATCTTGACTGGAACATTAGGGGGCTGTTGCTGACAATACATGTGCTGACACTGACAGATCACTTTTTTAACCAGAGACTGTCTGCGCGTTAAACTGTGTGCAAGCGTTTTCCTGTTGCAAGTCGAACAATTTACTGGACCAGGTTCAAGTTTTATTCTAAATATATAATTTTTTAAGTGTAACTAAAAGCTGTATTTTCCATTAATGTGTTTCTGCGTTGACTAGCTGGCTCCTTTTTAGAATATTAACTGTTTTCTGTATTTGACTTGTTGGATACAATATTTCAATTATTTTAAATGTGAAATTTCCAATTGCCAACACTGTATAATAAAATAATAAAAAAAAAACAACCATCCTGTTTGCTATTTTCTTGACAAGTCTTTTGTTTTACAACTCCCAACAGATCTGCTGCAGAGCTTTTGAAGCAGGGGAAGAGGAAATAGAAACAGCAGGAATAACCTGTGAAAGTCAATGTTTGAAGGCAAAGGCACATAAACATGTACATGGTCCATCCCTCATGAAAGGTGTTTATATGGCAAAGGCAAGGAAGTTCTGCCTTCAAATAATTCTTTCTTTTCAACTTCCTCTGTGGCCTTGAGGAATCTTCCTACAGCTTCAGGGTGTGTTGCTGTTTTATACAGGTGTTATACTGATTATTTATTTAAAAAAAAAAAAATCAGATAGGATATAAAGGGGAAGCCAAGGAATAGCTGGCAGATACAGCTGCATCCTGTGAAATCTTTATGGGGTAACTATTATGGTCATTTCTAGCAAAGCTTTCACACATGTTCTTGTCATCCAGCAAAGGGAAGGGCACCTGTTATTTGGAACTCAAGAGGAATAAAGACTATCTTTTTACTTTCTAGCCAAAGAGAACTCTGTGATGTTTGTTAGCTATTGAACCATGAGCAAATACTTCTCAAAAGAAGTATGCAGTCAACATTTTGAACCAGGTATTGAAGGAATTTCTCAAAACTGAAGATAACGAAAAGCAGTGGGAATCTGAATTGTAAGACACTTGCTCTACTGCAAAACTTTAGCATTTTAATTCTGAATTTCTCCAGTAAAGTCTAATCTACTATGTAACAAACCCGTTATTGAATATTTAACTGGGAAAGCCAAAGAAAGTAACAGTGAGAACAAAACATTGTTACTAACATTTGTTGGCTAGCACAGCACAGTGATATTCCCAATTATTCAACCAGATTCTCACTGGTAGTTTTGGGAAATGCTTCATCAGTGAAAATCAGAGAATCCATTTCAACTTCTACATTTCATTCA
This sequence comes from Empidonax traillii, assembly GCF_003031625.1. NCBI lineage: Eukaryota > Metazoa > Chordata > Aves > Passeriformes > Tyrannidae > Empidonax > Empidonax traillii. The sequence continues at coordinate 64,049 of NW_020955515.1, forward strand.
TTGTTTTTACATATGCTGCCATCTCAGCATCTGCAATTCTCACAAAGTCTTGGAAAGTGTTCTGTTCTGGAGCAGTTGCTGGTCTTACAGAGACACACTTGAAAATGTTCCTTTTTGCATCATAGTTTCCCATGCACCTGTGCACTCGGCCTCGAATTAGTCTTGGAAGCTCCCGGTCCTTCATCAAAGCATAACAAACAAAGAACACAATTGTCACCCACCAGAAAAGCTTTCTGCATGGCTGGCTTCTGAAGAATGTCGAACAGAAGGAATTTACATCAGTTTTTTTGTTTTTATCAACTGCTTAAAAACTAAACTGAAATCCCAACTTTTTTTTTTTTTTCTGAAACAGAGGTGTAAGGATGCCTAAGTAGTGGCTAGGTTATTGCTCTAGTTTGGGATCAGTGTGGTATAAACACCCAGCCTACCTTTTACACAGAATATTTCTGCTTTAGCAGAACAACATATTATTAACTTCATAAAAGGAGTTGGAGCTGGTGGTGTGTGTGTTATGTTCAGACACAGAATACTCACAATTTCATAAAACACACAAGGCAGGGTCTCCTTTCCATCTCTCAGAAGAAAGTTCTTTGCCCCATAAGCTCCAGGTGTGACTGCAGAGTCCAGTGTGCCTGTGCCATTTACAGAAATCAGTCATGGTGTAAACAAAGAGCACTACTAAGATACACAAAGACACCACGACATCATTTACCACACAAAAACACTGAGATATATCAAGCCAGCATCAGCTTTGTGTGGGAACACATGCAAATCAACTTTAAATATCTGCAGTCTTGTCAAAATAATAGCTGAGGTGCCAACAGATTATATATTCTTATTCACCTTGTTGTAAAATTTAGTCATTTCGGCTTTTTGTCACATTCATTTCTCAGACAACATCAATTAAATGCAAAGTGGAACACACTATAAGTCTGTATATATATTAGGAAGTACCCCAGACTTGAATCTATTCCTGGATTAATTGTATTAAGAATTATTGTAAAACTGCACCTCTCTACAGAAAGTTCCTATAAAATAAAAAAAAAATTATTTTAGCACTTTCTAAAAACCAGGAAAGAAAATAAACAGCACTGAGAAAGCTTAAATGTTGGAAAATGACTGAATTAATAATTTTGTACCGATTTCAGTCACCTTTGACAGCTGAATGGATCTCCCAGAAGGAAAATTAGATGGTGCTCACAGCAGCACTTTATGGGTTTCAGTATTTCAGCTACTGTCCCAAGAGTGAATAAAATTCTCTCTCATTGTTGCCCTTGCATCATTATCATCTACAGCCCAATCAACTGTGCTTACCTAAGACTTCAAATAAGAGAGCAGTTTTGTAAGAGTATTGACTCCAGTGCCTCAGGCTTTCAATGACTGCAGACAGGATTCGCAAAGAATTCTTTTTTTCTCTCATTTTTATTTGAGATGATGGAACTTCCTTCCAGAGGACGACAAAACCTCAAGTTAGACAGGCACCCTCCTAATTTTAATAGGCACATTAGACATTTATATATTATGTTAAATAGCCGATATTTACAGTAGAGTATTTGTTCAGAATATACAAACAACTCCCTGCAAGTTTATAAAATAATGCTGAGGATTGTAGTTATTATAGTATGATAATCTCAATTCTAAATTTTCATAAACTTAAATGTTTACTAAGGTAGCTTGGGGTGACAAAAGCTTCATCTTTCATCAGCTTTCTCCTTTTTTTTACTGCTTTCTTCATTGTGTATTCCTTTTAACTCTCCCCGTGAGTTTTACCTGAATTTTTTCTTCTGGGACAAAATCAAATTGGTCTTCATTCATTTTATTTTGCTGAATATTGGAGTTAAATTTATATGCTGGGCTATGACCCTGCAGGCTTCTTGATGCAGGGTTAGGTTTCACTGGCCACTGTCCTTTGGGTGTGTTTGGCTGGCTTGTTTCTGTTTTGAGGAGCTGAGATGAATTACGATTACCAGGGTTTTTTGGCTGCTGGACAGTTTTCCAACTGTTTGAAAGGTTCCCAAACTTTTGAGTGATTCCACTATCAGGCCTTGGATCTGCTGGGTTACTCAAAGGATTATACTCATTTCTGTTCCTGCAATGCAATGTCAGACACAGTTCAGGATCACAGGATCTGTTTAGGACTACAGTGATGATCTGAGAATTAAAAGGGTCTCTCTGAATGCTCCAGGAATATGGGAAAATGTAAGATGTATTTTCACATGAGAACAAAAAAGGAAGGGTAATAGACATTAAAGACTCCACCAACCTGCAGGCAGCCAAGTTTTTTCCAGCATTTGCTAAATTAAACTTTGATGCATTTGGTGGTTTCAGGAGGGAAGGAGCCATCTGGTGTTCTGTTTGGCTTTCAAATAAAAGTTTAAAGTATCAGTGACATCGTAGCAGCTTTATTGTAAGACAGACACATGGATCATAGTTTGTGAAACAATTAGTATCCAAATAAAAATCAAAACGCAACAAATAACCTGCTTTTACATACCCACTGTTTGCTGCTTTCTGCAGTTCAGCCACTTCTGGGTTTGCAGTTCCCCAGCCTAATTTTCAAAAGGCAAAAGATTGATTATGGGCACAAACAGAGAAGATTGGAAGGTAATAGGTCTCTTATGTAGGGCTCCTACTCTGTATCTGCCCAGTGTCCCACACACAGGCTCACACGGGAAGGAGAAGGGGAAAAAATAAAAAGGGAATGTGATCCTTTGATATCTGTAATTATAAGGCAACTTCCAACAAGTAGGTTGCTTCTCTAGACAACAGCTCACTTACAAAAATTAGACTTATTAGCAACAGAGACTTTATTACTGTATTATAAGGAAACTTTTTTAACTTTATTACAAGTAGACCACGATGAAAGCACCAAAGGCAGAATTCCACACTATTCTTTCCAAGCCCAAACTGCAGAACAGAAGTTCCTTTCTGGACTACAAGAAAGACGTCTTATAAATGTTTCTTCTTATAACACAGGACTTGAATGTTGATTGAACTCAACTGAAAACAAAAGGTCGGTTTCAAGAGACTCGATTTAAATGCCAGTGCCACTTCATTCTCCAACACTCAAAGAGTCAAACTCCCTCTAGGCACAAAGTATAAAAAGCTCAATTGTACAGAGGAGAAAGGAGTTTCCTGGAGGACAATTTTTACATAATGAGCTTTTCAGAAATAGATATAAAGGGTGCATATAGTTCTTGATAAAGACAATGTCTGATTGCATAGAATACAAGCAGGAAGTTAAGATTTATTTGATTTAGAGCCTCTACAAAAATAAAATATATCTTATTTACCAAATGATGTGGGAGAGAAGTCATAAGTACGAGTCCCAGAACCGGTACCTGGTTCATTTTTAAGTGGATTTGAAGTGAGAGGCTGTCTAGTTCTTTTTTTCTGATTGAACAGAGGCACGGGCAGGCAACCTAAAATTAAAATTCAAGTAATAATACTATATTAATAGCAAAAAGATACACAATCTGCACTTAAAATAAGTAGATAAAACGACTTCACAATTATTTTACATCACCCATAGGAATTACATTTCATAAACACATAGCAGACCATTCCTTTATAGAATTCATATTTCCAACCCTCTGTCCTGCACATAACCTTGTGAATTAAACCTTTCCCTGAGTGACCAGTTCCTCGAATCCATCCAAAATCTTGCCCTGTTCTGCAATAAACAGATAACCCATTCAAGTCCACTCAGGAAACAGGGATCTCGGGCTGAATACTGAATATCCTGCATGCACACTGCATGTATATGTATGTGTGTGCATACATATAAAAAATATACATTTATATATAAAAGTATAGTGAGGTGTGAATGGTAAAGCAAGGGCTGGTACCTGCTGTGCTGCGAGTTGAGGTGTCAGCTAAACTCCTTTTCATTTCTTTGCCGAGTCTTAACAGGCAACAGGGTATTGATTACTCCAAACTTGCTGGATGGAAGTTAGATAAGCAGAGTAAAGTAATTAATGCTGTAAACACATCCAGATTTTATGGCAGTTTCTCTAACCCTGCAGAGCCAGTGACTGGCATCGCTTCAGACACAAGCCTAAAACATACAAGCAGCTGTACTGCATTTAGAGGATCCACAGGTACACACATAAAGTGCAACTGGTCTTTGCAGATTAAGGGCCCAAATGATTACATTTTTGAAGTAAAAGTTGTATTCTCTACTTTTTTTAAGTGCTGGAACAATACTAAATTCACTCCTGAATGTAAAAGTATATATACATCCAAATACAAGGAGTTGTTTTGTTTTTTAAATTTCTGGAAATGCAACGCTAATAAAAAAATGCATACTTATGCATTGCAGCCAAAGGTGATGGCAAGGTACAAAGCTTTGAAGACAAAACCAATTTAACTCTTATGTGAAAAATTGCATCACGATTCAAAAATAAACTTATTTTCTGTGCATCATGGAACAGACCTAAAACCTTTAGCCAATTCCCTCGTACATAAAATACATCACAAATCAAAAAGACATTACTGTAAGCCAAATATTACCAGCAGAAGAAATACATATTAGCATGTTAGGTACAGGTAGTTTGCCATATTTGTTTTTTGATTAATCTACTCGTGATCTTTATGTATTACTGTATACACTGAGGATACTACACAGACTGTGGGCAGCTTTACTTGCTATTCTATCAGATTTAGCTACTGGTACATAACGCCTTCAGTGGCACATGAATAATACCACATATTTAGATGTATAAATAATACAAGACATTCCCTCTATATTTATTTTGATCTGACAGTTAACCGTACGCAGCTATTAAAGATGTTAATAAGATTGAAGTGCAGCTTCTACCACAGCTGACTAATAGATCAATTTAGTCTTTACTTCTGAGAGATACATCAATTACACGTGTGATGACATTAAAGCAGCCCCTAGTCCATTCCTGTTACACAATTTAAAGCATATTCCTTGCACTATGAAACCTAACGGCCCCCACTAAAACACTTGTAAAATAAAACCGCACAAGCTTTACATTTCAGTTTAGAGAGAGTTTTGCGCCACGCAGGAGTTCAGTGTGTTGTTTCCTGACCAACACCCACAGAAAAAGCTGTAGAAAAACTGTAAGCTCAGGGCGAGCCTCGGCAGTGCCTCACACAGAGGCGGCAGCGCCGGCCGCGGGCTGAGGGAGGAGAGTGAGGGTCAGCCCTGAGGGATGAGGGGCAGGGATGAGGGGCAGCCCTGAGGGACGAGGATGAGGGACAGGGATGAGGGGCAGCCCTGAGGGACAAGGATGAGGGGCAGGGATGAGGGGCAGCCCTGAGGGACCGAGCTGAGGGACAAGGATGAGGGGCAGCCCTGAGGGACAAGGATGTGGGGCAGAGATGAGGGGCAGCCCTAAGGGACAAGGATCAGGGATGAGGGGCAGCCCTGAGGGACAAGATCAGGGGCAGCCCTGAGGGACAAGGATGAGGGGCAGCCCTGAGGGACAAGGATGAGGGACAAGGATGAGGGGCAGCCCTGAGGGGCAGGGATGAGGGGCAGGGATGAGGGGCAGCCCTGAGGCGAAGCCCGCCCAAAATAACGGACACTCGGCCGCGCGCTCGTGCCTCAGGCGGGGCGGAAATGGCGGGAAGGCGCTGCGGGAGCCCCGCTGAGGGAAAACCCCGGTCCGGGCTGGGGCGAGGAGCGCGGCCCCCAGGAACCATTAAATCAGCCCTCGGTGGGACTTTCAATTAATTACCCCGTGTAAACTGGCCCACCTGTTGTTGCACACCAGCCTAAAAGTACACAGGGCGGGAGCTGAATCCCCACAAATGTGTGAATGCAGACGTGGATGTAAATAAAACTATACACAATTTCATGCTGTTTTCCTCTTCATCCACTGTTCTGGCTTTTACACGTGGCTGGTTTCAACTGTGAAAAATTCCTGACTGGTTCCTGTGTAAAACCTTAGTGCTCGGCATGTTTGGAGCCTGATTTGAAATGGTTTCTCTTCAGCCTTGGAAGGCTCTGGAGAGCCACATTACAGTTCTATACACTATATATGTATACACACACATACACATACCTTTCTGACCTTAATAGCTAGGCTTAATTTCATTTATATATTATTGTTACATACGTTTCTCAGCTCGTGGCTCGCATTCCAAGCTTTCAGATGCACTCCCACATATCTGTACACCAAGCCAATCTGAATTCTTAAAAAACTAAATATCCTGCATCATTTTTCAGGGTGCAAACATTGGCAAAGCACGAGAATAAGGGATTGGTCCCAGTGTTTAATTCTGAGGAGTGAAAACTTTCCAAGTGTCTACGTTTATCCCCAGATTGGCGGGTGCCTGTCCTGGGAGACCAGGAGTTAAAGTGTTTGGACCGTAAGTGCTCTAAGGGGATAAAAGAAACCTCCATGGCTTTGGTTCCTAAACTCATGTTTGGAAATTCACTGTCACTGTCCTGAGAACGCTGCTCTTAGAAGACAAACTTCTTGCATGTTAAATGAGGTAAGTGCACAGATGGTCTCTGCGTTTCATTCAGCTTTCCGGAAGGAATTATAACCATTACAGTGCCAGCAGCAATAAAAGATAAACTATATGTTCTAGCCCTGCACGTTTTCATTTTGTCATTTATTCCTCAAACTGATGCCGTGTTTGAATTCAGCAAACCCAGATCCAGATCACGAGTCGTGGTTTCGGGCAGTGTGTCAATGGCCATTTTGGCACCACCGCTGAAGAGACGGGTCAAAGGACGGTACAGACTGTCCAGAGCTGTAAAATACAACTTTACTGCTTTGTTTAATAAATTACTTACTCTGATTAAATATCTGACAGCTTCTAAGTACAGGAGGAATACAGTCGAGTGTTTAAGCAAACAGACTCCCTGTATTAACTTGCTGTAAGGTTCAGCAAGTCTGAATGCATAAACTGAAACAGAGAGCAACTTTTGTAGGAAATGTATTCCTGGCAGAACTCGNGAGGGGCAGCCCTGAGGGACAAGATCAGGGGCAGGAATGAGGGACAAGGATGAGGGGCAGGGATGAGGGACAAGGATGAGGGGCAGCCCTGAGGGACCGGGCTGAGGGACAAGGATGAGGGGCAGCCCTGAGGGACCGGGCTGAGGGACAAGGATGAGGGGCAGCCCCGAGGGACAAGGATGAGGGGCAGGGATGAGGGGCAGCCCTGAGGGACAAGGATGAGGGACAAGGATGAGGAGCAGCCCTGAGGCGAAGCCCGCCCAAAATAACGGACACTCGGCCGCGCGCTCGCGCCTCAGGCGGGGCGGAAATGGCGGGAAGGCGCTGCGGGAGCCCCGCTGAGGGAAACCCCCGGTCCGGGCTGGGGCGAGGAGCGCGGCCCCCAGGAACCATTAAATCAGCCCTCGGTGGGACTTTTAATTAATTACCCCGTGTAAACTGGCCCACCTGTTGTTGCACACCAGCCTAAAAGTACACAGGGTGGGAGCTGAATCCCCACAAATGTGTGAATGCAGACGTGGATGTAAATAAAACTATACACAATTTCATGCTGTTTTCCTCTTCATCCACTGTTCTGGCTTTTACACATGGCTGGTTTCAACTGTGAAAAATTCCTGACTGGTTCCTGTGTAAAACCTTAGTGCTCGGCATGTTTGGAGCCTGATTTGAAATGGTTTCTCTTCAGCCTTGGAAGGCTCTGGAGAGCCACATTACAGTTCTATACACTATATATGTATACACACACATACACATACCTTTATGACCTTAATAGCTAGGCTTAATTTCATTTACATATTATTATTACATACGTTTCTCAGCTCGTGGCTCGCATTCCAAGCTTTCAGACGCACTCCCACATATCTGTACACCAAGCCAATCTGAATTCTTAAAAAACTAAATATCCTGCATCATTTTTCAGGGTGCAAACATTGGCAAAGCACGAGAATAAGGGATTGGTCCCAGTGTTTAATTCTGAGGAGTGAAAACTTTCCAAGTGTCTACGTTTATCCCCAGATTGGCGGGTGCCTGTCCTGGGAGACCAGGAGTTAAAGTGTTTGGACCGTAAGTGCTCTAAGGGGATAAAAGAAACCTCCATGGCTTTGGTTCCTAAACTCATGTTTGGAAATTCACTGTCACTGTCCTGAGAACGCTGCTCTTAGAAGACAAACTTCTTGCATGTTAAATGAGGTAAGTGCACAGATGGTCTCTGCGTTTCATTCAGCTTTCCAGAAGGAATTATAACCATTACAGTGCCAGCAGCAATAAAAGATAAACTATATGTTCTAGCCCTGCACGTTTTCATTTTGTCATTTATTCCTCAAACTGATGCCGTGTTTAAATTCAGCAAACCCAGAACCAGATCACGAGTCGTGGTTTCGGGCAGTGTGTCAATGGCCATTTTGGCACCACCGCTGAAGAGACGGGTCAAAGGACAGTACAGACTGTCCAGAGCTGTAAAATACAACTTTACTGCTTTGTTTAATAAATTACTTACTCTGATTAAATATCTGACAGCTTCTAAGTACAGGAGGAATACAGTCGAGTGTTTAAGCAAACAGACTCCCTGTATTAACTTGCTGTAAGGTTCAGCAAGTCTGAATGCATAAACTGAAACAGAGAGCAACTTTTGTAGGAAATGTATTC
>NW_020955515.1:73507-191007 GCF_003031625.1 Empidonax traillii
GTCCAGAGCTGTAAAATACAACTTTACTGCTTTGTTTAATAAATTACTTACTCTGATTAAATATCTGACAGCTTCTAAGTACAGGAGGAATACAGTCGAGTGTTTAAGCAAACAGACTCCCTGTATTAACTTGCTGTAAGGTTCAGCAAGTCTGAATGCATAAACTGAAACAGAGAGCAACTTTTGTAGGAAATGTATTCCTGGCAGAACTCGTCTAGATAAATCCTGTTTAGCTTTTCCTAGACGTACAGTCTGTCAGCCTGGGTTATAAAACCTCTACCAGGCACTAGCCAAACACTCTCTCAGTCACTGGAGTGTAATCTTAATAACAAGGAATTGTTCAATAAACATTCTTTATTCCCTTGCAGTGTAACATTTTTTATGTTTATATTGTGTGTCAGATACTAATTTCAAATCCTTCTGTCACTGACAGCAGTAAAACTTAATTTTCTGTTATTAAGACTGTTTATTCTAAATGCTTTGATCCTCAGGATGGAAGTTACAGCTGCTCTTTGGCTTAAGTTTCAGAAGCCTTTTTGAAAGCTTTTGGAAGTGGAAGAAAAGTTGCTGACTACGTTTTTTTTGGGGGGGAAGAACACAACTATTGTCCCATCACGGTCTAGATCTGTTTCCTTTTTAGCAAGAGGCTGCACAAGTTAGAGGGTTGTCCCTGGCAAAGTTGTTTCAATGTGTTAGAGGTCTGTGTTAGCAGATCCCGAGATAGAAGTGGAGCCAGGAACGCTTGGTAAGTTCAGTCATGGATAAATTGCACTGTAATTTCAGCTCCTGTTCCTTCTAATCACCGTTCTTCAGATATCGAAAACAAAAAAGGTCGTACAAGCTCCAGCACGCTTTGAGGAACTCAGCTGTTCTTGGTTTTTTAGATTAAAATACTTGATGTTTCAGCATTACGTGCTGGACTAGAGCCGAGTTATGATTCTTATTTTACTGTTTTTGCTCCCTTTGAATTATTCTGCCCTTATATAGTGTAATATTTATGTAACCAAACATGCATGGGAATACTTGTTACACGTAGTTTGCAGTGCAAAAATGTCAGAGATGTTTAAGTGCATTATTAAAGTTTACATTAAAAAAAAAGTCTTTTCTACTGTCATTAGTGCAGGATTTACCTACACAGCATATATGATTAGAGGTTTCCTGGAAAAGTTAACTTTTGAACTGTGTAACAGTACTACGAACAGCCTTGGAGACGTTACTAAATACGGAAACCGGAGGGGAGGCTCCTTGGGAGGGAGGAGGGTCAGGTTGGCAACTCCCACCTCAAAACGGGAGTCGAGAACTGTTCGAGAAATGTTCATTCACTTTCTTTCCCATCTGACCTAAACAGGCTTTTACTTTAAAGTTTTACTTTACCATTGTTTTCTGGTTTGCCTTCAGCAATTGTTAGAGCTGCTGAAAAGCATGACTTCCTCCTCCTCCTCCGCTCTTGCTGAAGCTCCGGTGAGACGGGTCGGTATCTTCGGGGGAACTCATGGCAATGAGTTCTCAGGGGTGTTACTGGTCAGGCACTGGCAAGAGAACGGAGCTGAGATCCAAAGACCTGGAGTGGAAGTGAAACCATTTCTCACCAACCCCAGAGCTGTGGAGAAGTGCACGAGATATATTGACTGTGATCTCAACCGGGTTTTTGACCCTGACAGTCTTGGGTAAGAACAGCTGCACTTTCTGTTGTTTTACTTCTGAAACTGTAGTTTGTAAAACCCTTTCCAGATTAAAATGTTAACACGAGTTCCACTGCTCTTTTAACTGTGCAGTCACATAACTGAAATCACTGACCTTTAACCCAAAAAAAGAACAAACTGCGTGAGCGTTAACAGACTCATTCCTAGTGCTGGTAGAATGACACTCCAGCCAACCCATTCCCTTAAACACAGCATTTTAAATTATTATTAGATCAGCTGTGTTTGTGTGAATTGGAGGATCACTGTTCTGGGTTGCAAAGTCATTATTTCTCACGTCTGGTGCAATTCAGCTTTGGAGCTCTTCTGAATACAATTACGCTCGCAGGAAATGGCAGATAAAAGCAATTTGAGTGTTGACATCTGAGTGGCTGAAAGAACGGCACACAAAGCAGGGAAATGTATTTCATTCCAGTTATGTACGGTAAAAGATGAAAACTTGAAATTAGCTAAGTTAGAAATAATCTATGGCAAAAGGAGAGCCAAAAAAATCTCAATAATTTAACTGACTCATGATTTTAGAGGAAATACAATCTGTAATTACTGTAAAGTAGTGATGGGCTTTACATTTTTAATAGGATTTGAAGTGTTCTTGAGATATCTATTCCAGAGGTATATTTTGCTGTATAAACATTCTTCTTCTTGGTATAGTTGCATGTTAAGCAGGTAATTCTGTTTCAGAAAACTTTTGATGGTAAAGGTGAAAACCACTGAAGGAAATACATATTACATATATTTTGCAGACATAGTTACTCTTACCCTGCACACCTTTTCATCTGTCTTTTCATCTTAGAATTTATTTGTTGATTATTATGTCTGAGATAAACAGATGTTAACACATAAGCATCGAGACCATTCTTTTAATTGTTTACTTAGGAAAAACGTACAAAAAAACCAAAAGTGGTTTTGTTTGCTTTCAGCTGCTTTGAACATAGAACACTTGAAAAAACAGCAGATTAAGACACCTGCAGGTTGTCTTCATTTTTTAAATAATAGTCCTCAGTAAATCCTGTGAAGTTGCCTGGTCCTATTACAGCACTACTGACTGTTTGGAGTACCTTCCTGGGATTCCTTTCACTGTAGAACCTCCAAGGTTATAAATTAAGATTTTACACAATAAGAAAAAGGAGAGTGAAATCCTTATACTACTCCAAGTAATGGTGTGAGTCCCACTGGCTTCGGTAAGAAGCATAAATTTAACAGTAAGACTTCTGTAACAATCCCACTTGCTTTTTCCAAGCACAAATTCAGCCAATTTTCAGAGTTTGGTAATTAAATAGGTGATTTCAAACACCAGTCAATCACAGAATTAAAGTCACAAGAAAAGGCTATACATGTTTTGTTGACTGTAAAGCCATGGAATGAGCTCACTAATTTCTTTGTGCTGATATTAACAGCAGGCCAGTGGTGGAAGATATTCCATATGAAGTGAGAAGGGCTCAGGAAATCAATCATATATTTGGTCCAAAAGGTAGTGATGATGCCTATGACCTTATTTTTGACCTTCACAACACCACTTCTAACATGGGTGGTACCCTTATTCTTGAAAACTCCAGGGATGACTTTACAATTCAAATGGTTCATTATATCAAGGTAAAACTAATTTAAATGAACTATTAAAATAGATTATTAGTTGTAATGTTGTATTACTATATATTATTTCGTACTTTCTTTAAATATACTATTTTTTTTAATTCTGCAAAACTGTTTAAAATATTTAATTACTCATAGGATGGCTTTTTTTTTTAATCAGAGATAATTAATAATTTGATTATAATATCAGGTAATTCAGATTTTAAATCATCATAATCTTCATGTATTAAATTGAGCATTAGTAAGACTGATGGGCAAAAAGGAATGCTTAGAATAACATCTATGAAAATTCATGTAATTTAATCTGCTTTTACCCTGATCTGTCAGGAACTTGGATAAATTTGGGTCACACATGCTAAATAGTTAAACATTAATTTCATTAAATATAACATGTAAAAAAATAATGGAACTGGGTAATGAGAAATGTTCCCTTCATCAGTATTTATAGGAATAGTGAAATGGCTTTAGAATCTGATTCTGCTGTTCCTGAAGCTGATTAGTTTTAGTAGAGTCAGGTTTGCAAAAGTGCTGGTTTAAGTCTAACCTGGTTGAATTCTGGTGACCTGGACAATGATGAAATCCAGGTTAGCCAAAGGTGTGGAATTTTTTTTTTTTCCTTAAAAACAAGGTCTGTTTCAACATATTAATTTTTTCTTATTATAGATATTCCATATAAACATTTCTAAGCTATTTTGAGCTATAGAAAACTAAAATTATATGAAAAGCAACGGTGGGCAGTCATGGAGAAAGAAGCCTAAACCAGCAAAAATGGCAAAAAAGAAGATTGAAATGAGGCTTAAACAGAATCTAACATTAAAAAAACCCCAACTCAAACCAAAGCAACTTGAAATCTGCTTTAGAGTGTTTTGATTCCAAGTTTTGGAACCCTGCTGAGGAGATTTTCCTCTGCTGGCAGCCCCAGACTAGAACTGTGCTCAGTTGTGGTTCAGTGGAGCTGCCTGGCCCGAGTTAATGGAACTGAGACCAACAAACACAGCTTTGTCCATTTTCTAAAGATGTCCTACTTCCATGAGGGCCCTGAAATAAAGGCAACATATTGAAGACATTGTGTAAATCACTTCTGCATCAGTAATCTTTTTGTGGCACAACATTTGAAACCATTTGCATAACAAAGAACATCTTTAAACCGTCTCCACAGAACGCTCTGGCTCCAGAACCCTGCCCTGCTCTGCTGATCGAACATCCCAGCCTGAAATATGCAACAACTCGCTCTGTAGCAAAGCACCCTGTCGGTAAATATGAAATTTAAAGACTATTTTAAGCCACCGTAAATGATTTTGAACGTGGCTGTTTCCAGATGTGCTCCTTTCACTGTGTTATGATCACCAGTAATTGTTTGTTTGACAATATGATCATTGAATCGAGTTTACATGATTATTCAGTCTTCTGAAGAGTTCTGATTTACGCAGTCAGAGTTCTGGCTTGCAAAACACACAAGCCAGATGGAAATTCTTAATCTCAATTCACTCACTTTTTGGAGAAAATATTTATAAGATACGAGGAGAAGGAGGAACTAACAGCTTCAGAAAATCAATGTTTATGTCCTCTAAATCAGGCTGAGGCCCTGTTTGTCAGTCAGGAAGAGATGATGTGACAAAGGAAGGGGGAACTGATGTCCTGCATGGGAGTGGTTGACTTTTTCACGTATGGAATCACAACCATAACAAAAAAATAATCATTAGCTTGCTTTTCCTATTAAATTCTCTAAAATGCAGCATGAATAGACAGGATGAGGAAAAGAAAAAGAGAAATAAACATATATCTATATTGACCCTTTCTCTTCCCCTCATAGCACACTCAAAAATGTGCACGCAGTTCTTTAACTGACCCAACTGGTGAGTGAAATTATCAGCAAAAACTCCCAGAACTGTGCTTTACAATTCCTCTTAAAAACATTAAACACTGACCCATCAGACACCTGTTTTTGCTGTGCAGTGTAAGCCTATGATGGATTATTGCAACGTTAATCATCTCCCTCATCTGCAAACAGGTGTCGAGGTGGGGCCCCAGCCACAAGGTGTTGCTAGAGCTGATATTTTGGACAAAATGAGGAAGATTGTCAAGCATGGCCTTGATTTTGTGCAGCTTTTTAATGAAGGTAAGGAGAGATTGCAACCTTCCTGTGTCGTGTCGGGGGGCTGTTTTAAGAGAATATTTAAAATAGGTTGGGCTACGACATTTTTACCCTTAAAGAGGTCAAAAGGGAGGGGGAGAGAATTGTTTCTCTAAGATTAAAGTGAATACATTTGGTAAGATTTGGTTAGACCTGGGTACTACCTAAAGTACATCCTGACAAAATAGGTGTTTAAAATTCTTTCAGAGTATATTTTATCAGCGGGGTTTTGGGGGTTTTTTTTGGAAGTAGAAGGAAAATCATGCAGTTTGGCATGTCAGAATTCCCATTATTGTGCTGGAATGGTCAAGATTAAATAGCACTGCTACCATTCTGTGCTGTGCAGCGTTACCAAACACAGGCCTTTCACTGATTTCTTCAGCTACAAAATAGATCTTTTGAACTAGACAGGGGAAAGTCCCAATTTCAGCAGTAAATTTAGGCCTGGGCTTTGTTTGCCACAATATGTGACTGCACCATCATTTTGCAACTTGCTTTGAGGGGACAACCCGATGGTTTGAGCCATTCTAAAGAAAACAAATAATGTATTGTTCTTTTCAACAGGCAGTTGATAATTTTGACAATAAATTACCTTTATTCTTTCTAGGAAAGGAATTTCCACCGTGTACAATCGAGGTTTTTAAAATAATGGAGAAAGTAGATTACCCCAGGAATAAGAACAATGAAATTATTGCTGTGATTCACCCTAAACTGCAGGTAAGTGCTAGAATAGTTTCTATTTCTGACATTTTCTGTGTATTCTTGTGTTGCTCCTGCTGCATTGTTGTATATCTTAGCAATAAATATTTAAAATGCCAATATTCCCAATGGGTTTATTGAATCTAAAATCAGCTCTGAACCTAAAACTGAAAAGAGAAAGACAACGTGATAGCTTATATTTTAAAATATAAATCTAATTTTGAATTCTAAAATTCATCTGCAGTTTCCTTCTAGTTCACCTCTACCAGTGAATTCTTTCTGCAAGCCTGAAAATGAGGGCCAGACACCCAAAATTAAAAGGAATTCTTCTGAAAGCTTTTGTCATAAACTGCACAAATAATAATTATTGAGCATAAACTCAGGAATTACAGAATATACAAAAAGTAAATTTACTTGAAAGTAAATCTATCCCATTTATTTCCTTTCCCTAAGGATCAAGACTGGCAGCCACTGAACAACGGTGATCCTCTGTTTCTGACTCTGGATGGAAAAGTCATTCCATATCAAGGGAACTGCCCAGTCTATCCAACATTTATTAACGAAGCTGCATATTATGAAAAGAAACAAGCTTTTGTGAAAACAGAGAAAATTAAACTCACTGCAAAACCCCTCAGGTCCTCCGTCTCAAAGCAGAGCACTTCCTAAGGGTTTATCGTGGGTTTTCCATTAAAAAGTGTATCTCTTTGTGAGATCCAGGGTCACTCAGCAGTAATTCACGGAATAAATAAACAACTGCAGAATCTAATTTTAAATTGTAATTTAATTAACCTCGCTGAGCACTTTTAAGATGAGACATACTGTCAGAGTGCTGATTATTATCCAGGATATTATCCTGGTTACTTGTTCTAAAGGATTCCTAGAGATGGAAAGAATATTTTATGAAGTTTTTATGAAGATGCTTATCCACAAAACTACTTTATATATAAAATGCCTATAGTTTTTCTATTTTATAACCCCAAACCTCCCACAGCCACCACTTTTGAAAATGGGGTGAGATCCTTGAAAGTGATTCCTCAGATAAACTTACAAAATGTGAGACAAAGGAAAAGCTGAGGAGAGAGAAACAGCAAAGATATATAATAAATGATATTATCTGCAAATGTGACTATCCCCACCTGTGCTGAAGGGGAGGCCTTGGGGGTTGTTTTCTTTTTATACTTACAAAGATAAAAACAAGCTGAAGACACAGGATTCCCGAGGAAAAGGCACTAAAATGAAATGTAAAGCTTCTGTATCTGCAGAGAGAAAGTCTGTCATAGGAACTGAGAAGGAGAAGAAAACAGGGGGTTAATTTATTTTCTTAAGTTGTTTTTAACATATTTGACAATTTAGTGATAAACATTAAGAACTTTCATAAGGATACTCTAGTTAACTATTTACTGAAAGACCAATTGTCCAGATAACTCCCACATTATACCTTTTGAAAAGTGATGTCTTTCTTATTTCCTACTAAATCTAAAGTATTTTTTCCCTTGTCTCTGTGTAAACTCCTATGGCAATAAAATAAAAACAGAAGACAGAATGTTTCTTGAGTTACACCTTTTATTTCTTTAATTTAAATAAACGTTGTATAAAAAGCACAGAACCACTTGCTCTGGTCATCACTCACAGTGTCCTTGGGGAGAGCCTCGAGACAGGAGCCAGTGTTAGAACTCTGTGGCCACACCAGGAGGGCATTTCCTCAGTAAGGACTTTCACAAACAGCCCCTCAGCTTCTTCCTCAGTTTTATCCACTCAGTTTTGGACATCCCACAGCACATCCCTCAGGGTGTCTGTGCTTCCCCTGTTCCCAGGGTGACCTCAGCACAGCACAGCCTGTGTTCAGTGACACAGAAACACGGGTCCTTCTGGGTCCTTCTGGCTCCTGAGCATGTGTGAAGAGGTATTTTATTTTTTTTTAACTTTGTACAAGAACTGGCACTGAAAAGGATCCAAACAGCACTGCGGAGTCCTAAATCCTTCGTTGGCAGTTTCGATGCAAAATCAACCAGCAAAGATGAAAGATTCCCAGACCACAAGAATTTTTCTTCTCCTACTCCCACTTCCTACTAAGAAAGGCAAACAATGCTCAGGTATTACATGATCTGTGAAGGTCCTTCCCCTCGAATTCCTCTGCCCTGTACAAACATAACCGAAGGTTTCCACTGGCTCCCATCCATCCACGGTAGGAAACACAGGATTCAGCATCTGCAGGAGGCTGGTTGGGCAGCCAGGGCCACATTCCCAAACCCTGCACTGTCCTCCCCTCACGCTCTCTTGTGCCGTAACAAAGTCCTGGGGATCATTTTGCCCACGGCAGGCTTGGCTGTAAAATCCAATGCAATTCTTGTTACCATCCAAACACAGAACTGAGTTCCCCCTGAGTCTTGCCTAAAACAGCACCTTGAAAACAGGCACCACGTGAATAGGTCTGATGAAAAGCCGTGACACTGAACACACACAGTGTATTGATTGAAATTTCAAAGTACGTAGAACAAATGTTTCTTTTTATATATACACATAAAATAGAAAACTAAAAATATAATTCGCAGTGCTTAGGTCATCACGGGTAGTGAAATAAAAAATGCTACAGAAATGCATGACGTAGTTCTCTGAATAAACACGAGTCTGCGATTGCATTGCACTGAACTTATTCTGTTCATTTGGGGAAGAAATACTGACTTATTTTCCTGAAGTGGTTGGATGCAGAAATTAATTCAGAAGAACTACCCAAGCTGATAACTTATTTTACGTAGCAAGATGCAACAGCACGGAGCAGCCAAGGAGGAAGAGTAAAGACATCGTGAGTGGGGAGAGGTCAGAAATATCCTCCCCCATGAGTGATATTTCTGCCCTGTTATCTTATGGGGAGACACAAACACAGAGTAATAAATAAAGAGCAGTAAAAACACCACATTACACCCTGGGGACTGCACAGAGGAAAACAGAGCAGGCAAAGCTACTGGGACCTGAGGAGGCTTCTCCAGCCTGTGGGGCTGAGCCTCCAGTAACCCTGACAGTCAGTGCAAAAGCTACAAATGCATCCAGAGCTTGGTTATTTCAAAACAACCTACTTCATTTCGTCGTCTTCAGGACTGAAATGCTTTTTTTTTTCTTTGCTCCATGACAAGAAGTTAACTTTGGTCAGAGTACAAAATGAGTTTTCTCATGAGTTAGAGAGTCCAAAAAACCAGCAGATTGGGATCACGATGACCTTAATTTTCCACAAAAGGAAGAAATATCTCACATTTGACCTTTTTTTTTATCCAGTTCCACATCTTAGAGCCAAGTTTGAGTGGCGTCACACAAACTTGGACAGCAATGGTTTGAGAGGCTCGGAACTGAACCAGTGAATAGTCCATTTGATTTCTGCTCAGCTGCCCTGACTGAATGGGTTCAAGCCATCAGCCTGTGTCACTGAAAGGTTGTGTTCCAGCTGGTTACAGCTGTCCAAAACACCCACAAAGCTTCCAGCATCCACTGCTGATGCTTTTTAACCCTCAGAACAGCCCCAGATCAAACACAGCACAAGCTAAACGGAAGTTTCAGGCAAATCATCCATTTCTTCAAACGTATTCAGGGTGTTTTTGCTATTAGTTCTTGAATTATCATCTTGAATTTTGCTTGGATCTGCAAAGAAATGCATTGTAAACAAAACAGGATATGGTAGAAACTGTATATGCAAGATCAAAGTTTTGCACATCTTTTTTTGTGGTGGTGGCGTTGTTAAAAATATGCATTTATTTAAAAGCAAATTATCAGTTTGCTACCATATCTTCCACAGCAATGGTTCTGGCTGCCCCTTTATTGCTGAGCTCATTCTCTAAGCCATAGAAATGCTAATTGGCTCCAGAAGAAACTTCAGAACAAGCCTCCCAGATCCTCACATGCCCCTGGCTGTGTCCTGGCTCCTGATGCCAGGGGGACATTGGACACCTCAGGCTGAGCTCGTTTCTCCACAGCTCTCCAGCACAGGAGACTCTTGGAGTTCCTGCTCAGCATTTCTGAGGGGCAATTTGTCATCCAACACCTGTCACAAATCATCACCTGTTTGTAACCAACCCTCTCTCCAAATCTTTAAAAATAATTCAGCTCCCCTACCATATAAAAGTGTGGTTGAACATCTAGATTGTGTGATTTTATGTTTTTTAAAGGTATAAAACTACATCAAAGCATTTATAAGGAAAGATTTTGAAAATACAGTGTCATAAGATCCCACAGTACCTGCTGGCCCTGGGTCTTCATTAATAAATGAAACGTGTGTTTTCCACTCGGTCCACTTCACTTCATTAATCCTGTTTATGTTGGGTATAAGTTGTGTTATTATCATGCATTATCTCCCAGCTACATTGCTGCACTTTCCCTTTTATTCCTTTATATTCCTGGGACTAAAAGGTTGAGTGTCCCTTGCAGTGTTATGTATTATGTGAAAGTGAGAATAATACTAATATTGCTTTATAATTTAACACATTTCGAGTACAGCTTGAATCTCACCTTGAGTATTTTTGATAAAATTGCATTATTCTTTAATATGGTGTTCATCAAAAAGAAATCAATTTAAAAAAATAATTACTTTTAAGCTAACATTCAGAGGAGTTTATGACAAAGTAACATTTACTGCAAGCAGACCAGATACTTGCACAGTGAAAACATAAGAAGATGAAAACCTGTTTTCTTACCAAAAAATTATCTACACCTTCCCTATTTTAAAACAACTGGTCACAGCTGGAAAAAAAAAACCACCCCAAATTATATTTTTGTACTCCCAGTATAATTTGTAGAGGTACCAGGAATATTTTAAAGAGGAGAAGTAACCTTGAAGCAGCCTACAGAGCAGAACTGATAACACAGTAATTTAAGCTTTGCTTTACCTTAAACACACCCTGGTGTCGTTCTCAGCCACCTTACACCGCTCTCCCAGCTGGAATTTTTTCCTCAAACATTTTGGCAAGAATTTTTCAAATTCCAAAATAGTTCTGGCTCTCTGTTAACAACAAATGAGTCTGGTTAGCCATGCCCAACACTGTGGGATTCCACAGCATATACAGTTTGCAGCTTCATTACAACATCGAGCTTCCATCCCACCATCCACAACCAACAGCAAACAACGTGGCACATCACTGATTGTGTGTGTGGGAAAATAGGGATCCACAGATTCCTAGGAAAAGGGTGAAACACCATATCCAAGTCATAAAGGTATGTGACAGTGCATGGGTTGGAAATCCAAGCCATAATACAAATCTCTGATACTGAAATGAGTTATTTCCATTATTCACCCACACATAAAAATGGGGATTATCATTAATGCCTAACCTGTTGTGTCAGCATGAGTTACCACAGGCACAGCTCAAGAGATTTTAGCCCGAGCATCTTCACTTCCCCAGAACTCCCCAACCAACCTGGAGTTTCCAGATGTGCTCGCTCTCTTTGGAAATGTCCTCCACCGTCTCTCCCATCAGCGCAATCAGCATGTTCAACAGGAGAACAAAAGTCAGCACAACAAAAGTTATGAGGAGCAGAAGAAACAGGACAGGATACTTGGAGTTCTGCTGGATCTCCAGATCCCCCAGGCCCAGGGTGAGCTTGAAGAGATCCATCAGCACAGGTCCCAGGCTGCTGTTGGAATGGCATTCACCGCCCTCATGGCACGTCTCGATCAAGGCAGCGAGAGCTGGGGAGGAGAAGCAGGAGGGAATTTCCATCCCAGTCATCCTTTATGGCATTTTATCCTAAACAATTCAGAGTGCACTGGGAAAGAGAGCCTGGGCTGCCCAGCAGCAGCCAGAGGAGGGATTCCCAGGGAGCTGAAAGAGCCCACATCCAAATGGAACTGCAGGTAATTAAGAGCCAAATGACTCATCTGTTCCCACCTAAACTTCATATCCAGAAGAAACCCCAAATATGAGCTCTCATCTCATTATTCTTGTGAATAACAATGCTAAAATTTTTTACTCACACAGAGCATCAGTGCTTTTCTCCAGTAATATTTACCTACACCAAATCCCAGCAAGAACACGATGTAGACGACTAAAAATTTTATCACATCTTGCAGGATGACCTGGAAATTCAACAAAACAGCTGTCAGAAATTAAAATTGAGGGGCTAGTTTTATGCTTAGGAATTCTGCAGGGATACAGGTGAGGCACATAGTAAAGTGTAAGATTGCTCTCCTTGAGTAAACTGGTTTAGTCCCAAGGAGAAACACAAAGGTCTGGTTTGTTATCTCATGGCTGAGAGTTTGATGTGTTACAGCATGTGATGCAATTAAATTGCAGAGCTACATTAGTTAAAAAAACCCCCACAATTATATTTAGCATCATAATTTATATAATAAAATGCCCATTTGAAGATATAAACTGGATTCTGCCACTGGAGTTATCTACTGTGCCCTGCTGAAATAATATGTATACACTGAAAATAAGACATTTCAATACGAACTCTAAAATACACCCAAATTGCTGAATATACTTGATAAGGATTGTTGAGCAAGTGAAGATTATAAAGGAGGTCAAACAAAAGAAAAACTTGCCTTTTGAATCATCACACTGTAAATGCCCATGGACTGGAAGCCTCTGGTGAAATAGAGCATATTGGCCCATCCAAGGGCCATTGCCAAAACAAGACACACCAGGTGTTCTTTGTAGGAAAACAAGTACAAAAAGACAGAGAAGATCACAAGCAAAGCTTGTATAAAACTGTTAAAAAACAAACATATATGTAAAAGAGAAAATTACTGGCACAAAACTAACAACACAGTGGAAAAAAAAAAAGAAAACAAGACTTCTTTGCTCTTTATGCTCAGTTTGAGGTTGCACACTGCTTTGTATTCTCCCCAGGAATATTGTCACTATTTTTTAACAATAAAATAGATCAGTACAGGTGGTGTAAGTACATAAATATATAGGGATTGTATTTCTTAAAGTGAACTATTCTCCCCAAAACAGCTGTTACAGAAAAGCTGCAGCTAAGATTAAATCCATCCCTCTAAACCTGATAATCCAGAGAAAAAGATGAGCATCTTCTACAGCAGCATCTCTGTGACCATGAGATACAGAAGCATTTTAAACACAGTATAAAATATAGATGTGCACGTCAGACTTACAATGCAAAGTGGAACCAGGCATCAGAGAGAATTGACTGCAGGTCTGAGGGCCTGAGCAGAAAGATGGCTACACTCTATGTAGACAGATATATAAAATATAGATGTGGTAGTAAGAGAAAACAGGCCTAAAAAAAACTAGTTTTCAAAATAATTTCATCGGTGTTCTAAAATAATTCATCTACTGATAAGGCATGATAACTTCTAGAAATAAGGTTGGGGGTTTTTTTATACAGCTGTAACTTCAAAGTTTCAAATTCTGTCATGTCTGGCATAATTTAACAGTTGCTGGGTTTAATGACTTCCAGCATTTGGCAAAATTATACCATGTTTTTTTCCATTAGAAGTTCTAATTCAAAAGTGTCCTCGAAGCCAGTAATTTGACAATGTTGATGTTATAAAAACATGAAATCTCTGCCTTGAAAATTGGAAGGGAAAACACCCTCACAGCTGTTTCACAGAGCAGTACAGGTGTATTCAAATATACAACCAGGGCCATTCTGAGTTAGGGGTGCATTGTGTCAAAGACCTAAAAAATTACACTTATCAAAGATACTCCACGTGTATTCTGGATAACAATAAAATCAGCAGCAGCATGTTCAAAAATCTAGAGAAATTCTTTCTGTATTTATTTATGTATTTGTTAACCAAAAGTCTTACCTCTTTAATGGCTAAAAATATTGCTCCCAACATAACCATCACCTGTCCTGACAGCTGCAGCCATCCCACTCCCCGTGTCAGAGCCAGTGGATAAGGTGGAGCCTGCAAGACAGGTCCAAAATGAAAGTTTTACCTGAAGGGTAAAAGCCAAAGCAACAGGAAACCTTCCCAAATGGGTACACAGTTTTTTCCTCTTTCTATCAGAGTTTTTTTTCATGGTGGATTTCAAGAATTAGCCCCATTAACAGGAATATATTTGAAATAGCAGAAGTTTTTCTCTCTTAAGAGAGAAACACCTTCACCACACTTTTAGAAATTTAACAGCCTGTCTTTGTATGATGTATTTGTATTTTGGGGCAGTTATCTGCTCTCACTGCTCTCCTTCCTTGCAGGGACCTGATGTGGGAGAGCCTGGTCCCCCTACAGCCAGATATTCCAAAAACTGCTCCTGGTTTAGCATTTTATATACAATTCAGGAGCCAGAACTGCTTTGAAAAGGCAGTGAAATTTGGTGAGGTCCTGTCACTGTACTCACTTTATTTTCATGAGGCCTGTGGTAGGAAACTAATGTTAAAGTGACATTGTAGAGGAAATAAAAGCAGCAGGACATGAAAAACATGTGTCGAGCAAACTTCTTCCACTTCATTCGCAGGAGGGAGTTCAGGGGCTCCAGAGTCAGCATCTCATGGCGATTCTACAGGGGGGAAAAAACCAAAATAAACCAGTTAAAACTTAAATGTCAGGCGTGTATTTTGTGTATTTCTCTCATCTTTTCTGATCCAGAGAGACTCAGAGATGTGTCAGATGGAGACAAGATGCAAAGGGACAGTTCCCCCTCGTGCTGGGGTTACCTGCCATTCTCTGTCTAGTAAATTGTGATGAAGCTAAAACTGTCATGTGAACGTCTGGTCTTCTGGCTTTATGGCAGAATTAGAACTCAGCAAATGCAAAATTCTGGCTTTCAAAAGCACACACTCCTGAACACATAAAAATACACACCTACTAGATGAAGTTTATTTGGCCTGACCAGCTTGGCCATACTTATGTGCAAGGTAAATTAATGCTTCTAATGCAGGAAAAGATATTCCCAAAATGCCTAGCCCATGTTGCAGGAGCTGAATGCATATCCACTTACAGGTGACAATCTACAGAGGGATAAAATTTATCTTGCTCAGGATACAAAAACCGAGAAGAAAAATTACGGTTGACTTTTCCAAGTGATTCACTGGAATGTATCAACTCACACATCTGAAATGAGTGCACTGCTAGAAAAAAAAAAAAAAAAAGTAGATCTGTATTTTAAAAATAGGTAACTTACACCAATATTTGTGTTATAGACAATGATTTCCAGCACTGAGTTGTCTGCAGTGGTGTCCAGCTCTGTCAGGTCATACAGAGAAGACTGAACAGGACCATAAGCCCAGTCTGTGAATTTTCTTGACAGGCTCCTGTTGGGCTTCTCTCTGATCTCTCTGCTCAGGATGTATTTCAGAATCTAAAACATGAACAGGATCATTTTTGAGCAGCTCTGTTGATCATGGGAAAGGAGAGATCACATGAACATCCAGGCCCAAACCCCAACATTTTACCTCTCACATTTTGTACAGCTGTGCAAAGTCAGTGTATTTGTAATTGTGTGCAGGAGATGAAAGACCTCCAAGAATTAAATACAGAGTTTCTAATGCCTCCCTATTTTCTGTCAGAGTCATTTTTCTAAAGCATAAAAGCACGATTTTCCACGTGTTCATTTATGTCTTCCTTCAACTTAATCAATTCTTTTCTAAATTATCTCATTGCCAATTCTTTACAACTCAGTTGATGCATGAAAACCAAATTCTACAGCAGAGCAGTTCCAGTGAGTTTCCTGAAACTGTTCAAAGACTGCACAAGTGCAGTGTGGTAATAAATGCAGAATTTCTGAGTTTCTGTGCTACAAAGCTGGTTTTAAACAACATATATTCTGCACAGAGAGGGGCAGTTGCAGGGAAACCTTGAAGGGTAGAAGCAACGTGGCAATGAAAGTGTTTGCTTGCATTTTAAACAAGATCAGCTCACTAAATGCCACTGATACATAAACAGCACAACCAAAGGATGTGTCAGAGCACTAATTTCCCTTAGATGCTGCTGAAACAACACCCACCTCTAATTTCCCAGTTTTTGCAGCTAATTGCAGTGGTGTCAAACCCTCCTTATTCTTTGTCGTTTCCAAATTTCTGTCCTTACTTTTCAACAGTATCATGTCATACATTCTGATTACAAAGTCATTCTGGGTTTTGGAGTCCTCTGCCACAGTAACTAATGCATGGAGGATGTTGTTTCCTCTGGAATCCTGAGAAGAAATATTAGTCCTGGCATTGTCCATTAACAGTTGAATTATGTCTGGTTGGTTGGTACAGGCAGCTAATGCCAGTGCAGTTTCACCTAGAAAAATCAAAAAAGGCAACATGTGTTCATGCTTTATTACAGATCAGATCATAAAAGAGTGACTGTGTTAAGAATCTTAATACATCAAAGTAAATTTACATATTGATTGTTTTAAGCTGTTGTTTTATAAACACTTTGGCTATTCCTTCTTAACTTTTCCAGAAAGATCACATTTCCACTTACCAAAATAAAAGCCTTCATGCTTATGTTTGGGATTAAAGAAGATACCCTGGGCATGAGCATTGACATCAGCTCCCTTCTCTATGAGGCTCTGGGTTATTTCGTACTGTCTCCTCTCAATGGCAATATTTAGAGCTGTCTGGCCTGGAAAAATAGACACAGGAACCTCTGAAGTACATTCTGAAATATCAGTGATATTTGACAACAAACAGCACCAGTGAATAAATGAATAAAAGCTGGTTTAGGAATTTAAACCATCGTTTGAGTGTTTATGGGTGGTGTGTTTAACCATATACCTGAAACTGGTATCAGGTGGCAGTACCTTTATATGCCTCTTCTGTGTAAGCTGCATTGACAAATCTCTCCAAAATACCATTTTCCTCTGCAAAGGACAGCAGCATGTTCACTATCTCGTTGGTGTTCTGGTTGATGTTCAGCAGAGCTTTCATCAGACAAGTTTTGCCGGTATCCGAAGCTGTGAATTTTTTCATCAGATAATCTACAAGAGCGAATTTTGGGATTAGAGCATCGTGATTTACTAAACTTCTGTTAATCAGGGGTGACACCTGAAGGATATACATGAACATAAACTATCTGCCATTGGTTTTGCTGTTGGACATCCCACTGCCCTGACTCCAGATAGACCCGAATTCACATGGAAGCAGCTGCTGCACTGAGATAATCCCCAGTTTTAGGCTACAAATGTGCTGCCAGAAGAGCCAACAATCTTCCCCCGGGTATCTGCACCCCTTACCTGGCCCAGTCATGTTTGTGCAGGCTCTGGATCTCTCCTTCAGCTCCCCAAGGAGGCACTGCAGCTCCTCCACATTCCCCTCAGACACTGCCCGGAACAGGAATCGCTTAAGCTTCTTCCTGGCACTGGTCTGCTCAGCTCCTTGGGATATGTTAGCACTGGATTGGAAGAAGTAATGACATTCCTGATTCCATTTACTATTTTTTAATGTTATTTTTTACATAAGAGGAGAAAAAAAAAAGCAATTACTTGCCTCAGACCACCCATACCCGCCCTGCTTCCACATATATCTCGGCATGGATCTCACAGAACATTTCCCAGTTTGCTTATTCGCAGGTAAGTGGTTATTGAGGTGTTTTATAACAAACCAGCACATTTTTCAAGTATTTTGCTTTGTGTTCTCACCAGTTCACCCATTCTTTTAGAACAAAGGCTGAGAAATGCTTCTTTGATCTGCCCACAACTCGCTGACTTTTCAGTGCTGGGGTTCCTGGTGCTGCCCTCCAGCTGCACCAGCAGAAGATGAGTTTTTAACCTCCTATCTCACACCACTTTCCTGATCATTATTCTGGAATAAGAATGATTTAATAATTCCCCCAGTCAGAACCACTCCCAGCTCGTGCCTACGGTGTGTAGGTCAAGAAAACAGAGTCTAAATATGAAGAATCCTCACCCTAAACATGAGATCTGAGGAAAGCAGAGATTAGAGTTGTTTATCCTAACATTTAATCATAGAGGAATCAGAAATGAGTGCGCACACACACGACCTTTTTTTCTTAAAGGTGGCTGGCAAAATAAGGAATATTTACCCTGTCATAAACTTAATCCACTGGAAACGTACTGAGAGACATTCCTGTCTCCACTCACCAGCAACTCTCTACATTAGGGCTGTACTCAGTGGCATCATCCTGAAGAGACTGTGGGGAATCCATGTCTTCCCCATTTCCAGAAGCACTAAAGAAAACAGCAAAGATATTAAAAGATACTTTAGCAAACTGCAAAGAATCAGTCGGGGGTAGGAAGCAGGATCTACAGCAAGGTTGAAATGAGTCTAATTTGAAATTGTGCTTTTTAATTCTGGCATTTTATCTCCCACGTGAATTTTAAAATAAGGGGTAAAAATTGAGAGACTCCCAGGATTTTATTATATTTTTTAAGAAAAACACATTAGGAAAGCAATCTGCTTTCTGTTATATTATTTCACTCCGGATTCCAAAACTGTGAGAAGTTTTTTCTTCATTTTTGTAATGATCACTGCATTTTATGCATCATCCCGAATGTTTGAAGCCTACAATCTTCCTTTTCACGTGCTAATTTGTCATCTGCCACAAAACAAGTGCTAAATCAGTAGCAGCACGTGGGTTGCAAGCCCCCAGTGGAAGTGATTTACCAAAAGATTTACCACACAGAACACTGCAGGCAACTCAGGAGCATTTTGTGGCTGATGGAAGCATTTTTTGGATGGAAAGTTCAGCTAAAAGAAATTGGGGACTGGGCCATAAATACATATTTAGGTAATATATTTAGAGGATTTC
Organism: Empidonax traillii; assembly: GCF_003031625.1. Taxonomy (NCBI): domain Eukaryota; kingdom Metazoa; phylum Chordata; class Aves; order Passeriformes; family Tyrannidae; genus Empidonax; species Empidonax traillii. Next base: position 92,286 of record NW_020955515.1, read on the forward strand.
AATTGTAATTGCTGTACAAAATTTCCAGACAGTCCTAAAAGCAGATCTGACTTTAAAACTCATTATAATTTTTCTTACTTGTATTTTTGTTTTCATTTTGATGAACTACCTCAGGTTAATAATTTAGAGAGTCTGATCTGTAAGTCATTGACACAACAGATGCATGGACAGCAGTGCAAGTGCCCAGCACTGCTCTGCAGGTGTTCCCTTCCCTCTGAACCAGAGCTGAGAGCTCAGAGTCTGCTTTTATCCCATCAGGGAATGTGTGACAAAGGCTCTGTGTGTGTCTTGTGCAGGTCAGTCCCTGAATGAGAGGCAGAAATTTGGATACCACTCCTCTGAAACCAAAATCAGACTGTCAGCTGATTCCAAAGAGCTGAGCAGACACCCCTCAGCAACACAAAAACCTTTGGCCTTTCCGGGTTTTTGGCAGATTTGTCAAATATTTCCCTTATTCATCCTTATTGGCTGTTGGTACCTCACACGTTTTTGAAAACGAAGAGCATTCTTCCCAGTCATAATTTCTCTCTATTCATTCAGCATAAATGGCTGCCTTAAATATCTCAGACTCAGCATTTTCATGTTGTTTGATTGCTAATGAGCAGCAGAGAGGGAGGACGTCAGCACCCAGCTGGGAACAGGCTTGGCTAAATTAAGCTGTGGAGTTTGTTCTAATGTATCATTAACGAGAGGCTAAGAATAAAAAAAAGTACTGCTTTTAAAATTACTCAAAACTGAGGCCTGATTTATCTACTGCTGACACTTGCATGGAATGAACTCACAGATAAGTCATCTACTGATCAACAGCTGACTCCAGTGAAGTTCTGTCTTTGAAGTGACCAAAAGGCATGAAAAGTCAAGTGAAATTCTAGCACTGGAGTCAGAGGAGAAACAAGGAGAAGCTGCTGGAAAGAAAATAGATATATTTGCAGCATGACTATTGCAGATGCATCTGTAACTTACCAGGGACGAATATTTGAATCCATTGGTTTTGAAAACACAGGGGGAGATGTGTTATTTGGAGTGGCATTGCTTTCAAAACCATCAATCTCCAGGAAGAAGTGGGAACTGTTGAAGACAGTGCATTTAAAAATACATTAGTAAGAAAAGGCAAGCCCGACCACAGACAGAGCAAAGCTCTATGAGCACGTACCTAGGACAGGCTTGACAATTAATCTTTCCTGGCATCACCTAACAGGAGGCTGGAACAGAGGCTGATCTGCTTTCCCCTGGGGAGATCCCAACCTCCAACACCGTGCCCAGCTCTTTCCATGCTGGCAGATGGGCAAAATTCCTGAGGTATTTTTAGAGCACATGGCATCAGATCCTGACACGTCTGAGAGCAACCCCAGCAGCCCCAAACCAGCCCTGCATCCTCCTCCAGTGCAAGGAGCCAACTGCAACCCCAGCCACTGCCCAGCCACACACACACACCATTGCTTTTTTAATCTGCTGCATCCTACTCCCTGTTTCTCCAGCCAGGAGCCATCAGGATGGATCATTTCAAACCCATCAGCAGTGATAATGATTAAATCAGAAAGTTTGAAAGGTCACATGTTAAATGACATCAGGCATTTCCACCAGCCAGGACTGGCTGTGTCCTCTTTTCAGTCATGCATGACATTTAACTTTTTTCCCCCCCTGTAAATAATTATATAAATTACAAATGTACTTATTTCTAGTGAAAAAGGAATAAAATTTGAAACAACACAGAGAAGGTAAATGAAAAGGATAGGAAGATATCATCCTTTAAAATCTTGCAGAGTTGAGAGGCAAAAATCAATGGTTTGGTATTACTGGATCTCACTAAAACATTGCTACAGTTCACCACAAAGAGAGGGAGAGAAGTTTCAGTGGTGGATGCAGCAACTCCCAGGTGGGCTGTTGTTCAGAAACTGTGTTACATTTCTAAAAATGTTCCAGTAGTCACCTGGAAAATGCTTCCAATTCACTTATATTTATGGTTTAGTCCACAGGGTATTTTTTCTCTTTTTTAACTGCATCTTTCCCAAAGAACCCAGTTGAAGTAAAGTACGTGTGCTGATGCTAAAATGCAGTATATTATTAGGATCCTATTGAACAACCTGCTGAATGTTTGCTAAAAACAGTTCATCTAGTTAATCTCACTTTCCAACAGCTTGGTGAGCCAAGTGATAATTCACTGTGTGTAGTTATTTAAACTTTTACGACCTTTTAACATTTGAGATGTGCCTGTGAACGTGTTCTGAGCAGGCAGCAAGTAAAGCGTCACTTCTGGTTAGCGGGGGCTGTGTCCCTCAAAATACCTGGGCAGGGGGGAAGGAAAACCCAGGCAGAACCAGACCCATCACTGGTGCCAGTCCCTGCTGTTTCACTGAGGTCTGGGCTTGGCAGAGGGACTGGGGAGGAGGATCAAAACCAGGGGGTTCATCCTGTTTTTTCGCATTCCCTGACCGTGAAGTGCAGGAGTTGTCCCAACAGGCGAACAAACACCTGTTGGAAGCTGCAGTGAGGCTCCCTAAAGCCAGAAGTGCCAAGGTCTGGGCTTTGCTGGACCTTCTCCCCTGAGGGGACAGCCAGCACCACGGGCTGATGGCTCAGAGCAGCTCCTGCTTTGCCAGCAGAGTGTTCCTGCTGAAGGTTCTGGCAGGTACAGCAGCTGTGCAGTGACCCCTGTTTTGGAGGCTGCCAGACCTCCCCTACCCTGGCATGTGGGTTACCTGGGGACATCATGGGGTGGAGGGGGGGGGAAAAAACCCCCAAAGCCACGGTGCAAAGCAGGTGGAGAGCTGCCAGCAAATACCCAAGTGCTTACGTGGCCCTGGTGCACTGCCCACAGACATCAGCAGGCTCTGACAACGCTTGCAGCCTCCTCCCAGTTTTCCTGTACTTAATTATATACTGTTAGTCCAAATTCCAGGGCCTTCAAGACGGGAATGACATTGTCTTTCAAGAAAATGCACGTTGCCTGTATGTTTTGCTGAGGGAGAGATGCCAGCCTGGAAGGTGCAGCAGCAGCAGCTGCTGCTGGTGGTGATGGTGGCACAGTTGGAGGAAGCGTTTTGGAGCAACAGGATCAAACACATAATTAAGGGCACATGTTAAACCCCTGCATTAAAATGCACGTGACCTGTGGATCGCAGGAATGTCGTGGGCCACACCCTGAGCTCTTGGGTGAGGGGTGGGAAAAACCCCCAGGGTTGCTGTTATTGAGGCCACGAAACCAAAGGTGAGATACCAGGTAAGTCATTGAGGGTTTAAGTCTGGCAGTGTTCTTATAACTACACCATCTCCCATGGGACTGCCCCTTTTTGAAGTCCTGGGTGTATCAGGAGCTGGTTCAGACACTTTGTCTCCCCCCCACGCCACCAAAGAGCTCCTCTTTTGGAATTTAATGCCAGAAAGACAAATTGGACCACCCAGGCAGTGGGTCTCAAATAACTCATGGCAGCGTTCCTGTGTGAGAAGTGGTTCCTCTGATTATTGAGAATTATAAATGTCAGAACAGCCACAATTGCCTGGGCCTTCAGAGTTTCAGAAATTGCCCTAATAAGTAGTAATTATCCAGAGTGAAAAGTTTATGAATGAAAATTCATGCTCACTCTACAGCCAGCAGGTTGACTTCAATAACATGGTATCAGGCAGGAATTACAGCTTCTATTGCCCCACTCATATTAAGTATAAACCCTTAGTCCCTTTATTAATTCTCTAATATAAATTATGAATGAAAGTGAATATTTTATAAAACAATGAATCAAAATAGATCAGAAACAGACTTTAAGGACTGGCATTGAGCCTGATGTCTCTAGGCCAAGGGTTAAATAGTTGTGCCATTAAACATATCAAACATGTTCTTAACTCATAAACAGCATAAACATGGTCATGTGGAGGCATCTTGTGTTCACCAGGTCTCTCTCATTCATACTGGCAGTGTAAATACACATGTTAGTGGTATTTCAGTGCAAAGCATCAACTAAAGGAGACAAACCAAAAAGGGAGTTTTAGAGGTTGAGGCTGAGCTGGAGTCCTACCTTTTCTTCGTGGGAGTGCTTTCAGTCGCCTTTTTCTCTTGCTGGTTTGAAGGGGGAGTGCCAGATGGATTTGTTTTCTTGCCCATTAGTGGAACAGTTTCGTTGTTATCTTTAATCATGTTCCTGCAGTAGAGAGATTCACAGTTACTCCACTCCTGTTCATTTGAAGAAAATATAGTGACCAAATTGCCTATTTATACACAAATAAACACAAATATTGCTTAGGCTTTTCACTTTTCAGTTGTTAAGCACAGACCATTTCATGTATCCAGGCAGGAGGGTTTTTTATACTCGACTCATTAAATTTAATTTTAGGAGAATGCCATTAAAAGTGGCAGCAGGAGAACCATAAATTCAAGCCTGTTCCTAAATTATACTGAAGGGAATCTGTCAATCACAGTGACAGTGGATGTTAATCAGAGAAGCAAAGAGCTCAGTGACTTTCAGAGGTAACCCTAAAGTTTGTGAATATTTCCAGTTCATCTGAGTCATCTGCTCTTGTCTAAGGCAATTTCAGAAAAGTGGTAAATTCCAGAAGAATTTCAGGAAGGTCTGTGCAACTGATGCAACATTTGAAGGAGGTTCCAGACACCAAGGGTAGTGAACAAAAAAACCCCTGAAGCTTTTCACTGTGTTAGAACAGCTGAAGTAACAGACTGAATTCAGTGCCCAAGCTAAGCCCAGCTAAACCTTCACACGGATTATATCCAGGATTTTTGTGTCCTGCTGACATTTCTCACCATTTCTTCAGGAAAAAAATAAAAAAATCATGATTCTACTGGATGGAAATTGTCACCACCCCATGAGACAGAAGGATCTTGATGCACTTTACCTGCTTCTGAACACCCACAGCATGAATTCTGTGAGGAATAATGAACAGCTCTCTCCCTGTTTCTCAATCTGACACTCAAGGGCATCATTTTAAATCACCCAGGATAATTTGAAAGCGAGAAGGTGAGCTCAGGATACATTAAAATTCACTGAATGTAAAAACCATTACGAGGTCAGGGACGCATTTCCAAGGAAATGAGGGGAGTGCCCTCCATACCCAAGGACAAATGGCAAAAATAATTTGCCTGCAAGTTGGAACAAAACGAAGCACCCATTTCCTCCCTCCCTACTCCCCTTTCCTTAATGTGACAAATGCACACACAAACTTTCTGCTCCTGTCACGGCGCTGTCAATGATTCCTTCCAGGATTCCTTCATGATGGGAATATCAAGATGCCAAAAGCAGATTGTGGGGTGTGTTTGAAAAGACATGACACCTGGCGTGAGAGTGGAGCCAGGAATACCAAAGACACTGCTATTTGAATGAAAGTCTATTAATGCATAAACAACAAATGTTTAATTGTGGGAATTTTCAGTCCCACATAGAGAGAACTGAGAACTTACAGGGCCCAAACACATGTGAGTGCAGCTGGAGTTTCTTGGCACTAAATAATACAGGAATTTCAAATACTGGAGAGGACTCCTTACCTTGCAAAGGCTGGCTTAAGAAACAGGCACGGAAACAAATTTTTATCGTGTTTCCTACCGCTGATAGATGTGTTCACACTGGAGCAACCTGGAAACGTGCCTGGTTTGGATGCATTTCCTAAGAATTCCTATCACAACTTTCACAGAAATAATTTATAAAGGGAAAATATTTTGACTTAGTGCTCTTGCATACAAAGTACAGGGTGGCTCTCACTGCAGTAAAGGCACAAAAGAACTGAACTTGGATATTACACAGTCGAGGCAGGAAAAAGGTTTTTGTCTCTGCCATTGGAAATGCAGTTCACGTCGTCTCCAGACACATGTTGTGTCAGTGAATACACTGATAAACATTTAGTCTTAACACAGCTAAAACAAATGACTGTTGTCTTACTCAGTTCATAAATAATTCTGCTATTTACTTCTTGCTAAGTACTTTGAGAATACAAAGCAGTGTATGGGCAAAGACATTTCCCATCTCAGGGAAGAGGCAGACTGGACATAAATCACAAAGAAGGGGACTGGAACATGATGGAGATGGGCATTAAACAGCTGCACTAAATGAGTGACTTTAAAGCAAGAGAACAACTGAAAACAGACTCAGAAGTCCAAAAGTGAGTCAGCAAAAGGAGTTGCCAAGTTGAGAGGGGCACAGCTGGGAGGTGAGTGAAGCCGGAGGGGTCGGAGAGAGAGGCAGGAAGAGCTGGAGAAACAAAGGGCAAGGTTAAATCTCTAAAGCACGAGGTGGCCACGGGGAAGAGCCTCCTTTGAGCTGCTCAGATATTTCAGTGAGATCTCAGCCTGCACAGGTAAATAACTGCAGGCACAGTAGCACAGGTACCTCGTTACAGCGCTGAGGCAGCGTCTGCTTCAGTTTTAATCACGATTAATTGTGTGCTTACAGGAAAACTAAGCCAGGGCTTTCATCAGCAGCTTCCAGGGCACTATCATTGCCTCTAATCTCCGACATGTAGAGAAAAACAGGGCAACAGCCTGAAAAGTGTCACCTCATGGGTAGTGCCTCTTACGTAACCCAATAGGGAGCCTTGTCTTTTATTGTAACTATTTTCTACTCCCATTATCAGGTTAATTGTTCCTTCCAGGCCACCAGGGAAGTGGCTCATTTGAAGTGGGCAGCGAGACAGAAACACTGCATTGATTGGGAGTATTAAGAATTACTTCAAAGGGGATCTGAGGACAGCGAGGACTTGGTGTCTCACCTCCAGCAGGGGATTTATCTGGGATGGTGAATGGGATTCTGCCATTCCTACAGTCAGGAGGCACTTCACACACTATCACAGACTCACCTCATGCTTGCCTGAGAACAAGGAAAATCCTACATATTTATATCTTTAGAGCTCAATAACCATAAATGAAGGGGCTAAAGAGAGAATCCTACAAATCAAAATAAACCCTCAGCTGTGATATCATGGCACAAAGGACTCTTCCCTCTTGGGGGCAGAGGAGTGGAAGGGACTCTCAATAGCTGCTCCATTCACAGGATCCTTCCAGCAGCCCACAACACCTTCCAGCATCTGCGACCTAATTCTTACTGGCTCATAAAAAAGAAATTCCCCTCCCTGAGGGGAAAGCTGATAAAACTTCATTTTGACTTTCATGCATTATTTAAAGCATTATGAGTCCTATCAGCAGAAAGTTTCACTCGACAGAAGGAGTTTCGTAATTTTGTCAGACTTTTAAACTTTTGAGGGGCATTAGTAGGCGCTATCAAAAATTCATTTGCTTCTCGGGGAGAAATTTGTTCTTTCCTATGAAGGCTTTTCCTAACAGAAGCTTTAAAAGACTCTGAAAAGCAATGTTTTTCCCTGAGGAAAAATGCTGTAAGCTTATTTCTGAATTAAATAAAAAGAAGAACTTTTACTGGGTCGAAATAAAAACTATTCTACCAGGCCTGGGGATTTTTCCTTTCAACGATCTCCTCAATAACTGAAGCTTCCAGTGGAAGATGAATGCAATAAAGTTTGGCCTGTATGATGTTATATTTTGGATCCCCTTGGCACAGGAAGTGCAGCAGTGATTTGGGGGCTGATAAACAGAAATGAAATCAGGTCTTTCTTCCCTCCCAAGGAGCCGGCGTGGCACAGCTCAGGCTTCAGGAACTGGAAAAACAGCAACGGGCACGGCAGGGAAACATCCTCCACTTGAGCAGCTCGTTCAAACAGTGTTGGCCTCTGGAAGGTTTCACCCTCTCTCCAGAAGCATCACCTGCCCCCCAACACCCACGGAGCTCCCGGGGAACTCACCCTGCTCACGCCGCCTCCATTCCGGCAGGGACGAGGAGCCTCGGAACGGCCCAGGGATCGACGCGGGGCCCTGCTGGTGCCACAACAACATCCAGAGCTCACCTGCCAGAGGAAGCAAAACCACCTTCAGGCTCGGCACTACCCTAAAAACCGCCAAGCCACCCTTCTCCCGTCATCCAGGGCGCTGGGGCTGGGGGAGCTCAGGCAGGGCCGGAGAGCCGTGGCCGCGCGGGGTTCGCTGCGTCTGAAATTAGGGAGCAGAGAGGAACTCGCTAGACAACAAAGCCTTTACCTCACAGCTGCCAGAGCAGGATGACACACACACACACACAGAGAGGCAATAATTACGCACTGAAATGTTACTAAAGCCGAGTTGCTCGGGGATGACTTAATGGCAGCGGCAGAATATCTCAGCCCGTCGCTGCTCTGCAGTTTACACACCGTTTTCAAAGGAAAATGGTTATGCACATGCATTTGGGTTGTAAATGACCCCCTTTATATGTCATGCTCAGTTTATTATATAGCACGGAACTACCCCGAAGCAGAAATGAGAAAATGATCCTGCTGAGTGCTCCAGCAAGCACAGAGATTCTGCTGTTACTTTGAAAAATCTTATTTCACAGCGATAATGCCAGGGAAAACACGCCAGGGTGGGCGTGTTTAGATCTCTCCCCACCTGTAATAGTTTCTGATGAATGTGTGCCCAGAGGGGCTGTGGGAACACGAACAGTTGTTGGGTTTCACATAAACACTCCTGGTGTTCCTCTGTGCTGCATTTCTCAGCTTGGCTAATTCTGAGCTGTTGAGCAATGGCTGATGCAGGATTCTGTTCTGGGACATGCCAGGAGAGTGAGCAGAAGTTCTTCTGCTCTTTTTATAGAGTTCCTCCTTTATCACCAGAAATAGTATGTTAAAAACTTGTGTGTCTTTGCCTGTGAGACCTGCAAGGTACAATTACAGCTGCTGGTCTTCACTTCATCATTAGATGGGAGTTTAAGCTGAACTATGCAAGCAGCAGAACAGGAATCTTTCCCCAACTCCAGACAAGGGAAGCAAGAGCCAAGTTTTAGTGGAGTTTTGGTGGCTTTTTTTTTTTTTTTTTTTTGGTAAGAGGCAGCTCAAAAATTTGGAAGCAAAACCAAAATATCTTAGGATACCATGACCTAGACATTTTAATGCAAACAATATGGCTTTTAAATATACTTACAAACTGCAGGTAAACACTTCTGCGAAGTAGATACCTTTAAAAACAGGACTGCTGGGTCTTCCATTTGCCTCAGCTCTTCACTGTGTGAAATGCCAGGAGCGCTGCAGTGTTCCCTGCAAGAACCACCTTCCCAGGAGCTGTGCCTGGGCCCGTTGGATTTGGCATCAGGGGATCCCTCTGGTTGCAAGTGCTGAGCACACAGCCAGCTTTGCCCAGCACGAATTTGTGGTGATGGATTCCAAACCCTGTACCAGGAAAAGTTCCCATCTTCTCCAACGACCTTGCCTGAGCCAGCACGTGACAGCCCAGAGTCAGCTGCTCTGATGGTCTCCCACCTGCTGGTGCCATGACCTGGAACAGGGGCTGGATCCTGCCAGTTCCTCCTGCCTGGGAGAGCAGCAGCTCAGTTCTCAGCACAGACCAGGAGAAGCTGTTTAATTGAAGGCACTCTGAGGACAGAAATGTGGAAAGAGGCAAAGCTTCATTAAATCTGGGTGAAGGTGCATTTGAGGACTGCTGCTTTGCCTCTGGCATCAACCACAGTAACAGAAGTTCTGCTGCTAAGGAGGGAAAAATGGGTTTGGCAGCAAGCAGGACTTTGAACTCAGAAAGCAGCTAAATCTGAAAGCCCCCAGATCTGTGTGGTTTAGCAGAACACAGGCCCTAGCAGAGTGGTCTATTTATAATGTAGTGGCACTTATCCAAAGAGAAAAACTGGGACAAGCTGCAGAGAGAGAGGCAGAGCCCTGCTCCAAACCTGCCTGTGGAGAGGTGCAGGAGATTTTGTGTGAGCTGTTAGCAGTTCACACAGGCAGGTTGCACTCCATCCTGCCTTGTTCTGTGCTAACAGCTTCTTGTTGCATTACAGGGACAGCCCTGACTCGCTGACCCTGTCAGATTTAGGGAACAGCAGCTCACACTGTTTGGGGCTGATCTGTCTGAAAACAGGTGAGGACACCACGTGCCAACCATAGGTGTTGAGAGCTGAGCTATTTTTAAGGGCAGGCTTAAGAGCCAGGAAATGAGAGGCAGAACTCCCGTAAGTCACACTCGTGCCAACGTTTTCTTACAGTTTTAATCATTAACCTGCTCAGCCTTTATGTTCCCAGACCTGCTCCACCCTGAGGTTTCTGACAAGGCCAGCATTTTTCAGAAGCCAAGGAAGGTTTTGCAATAGGCTCCATCATGAATGTGTAGAGCATTTTATAGAGGTTTACAGCACCCACCAGCTGCTCCAGCTACTAAAGAGATGCCATAAGGCTCAGGAATATTAATGCACCCCTTATTAAAAATTGCTTGAAAACATTAGCATTGGATAGCCTGTGCAGCACAAATAAGCAGCAGAAGTCCTCTATCTGGCATTATTTTGTTTTCCTAGCAAGTGCTAGACCCACTAGAAACTAAAATGAACAAGATGAAGGAAACCCCAGATGGGAGGGATTGAGCATTTGGAGTTCTGCCATCTGACATCAGCAAGTCAGAGCTGCGTTTGCTCCTCTGCTGATACATGACATGATCCCAGTCAAATTCACATTAGAAGTTATTCAGATTTTGTATTTAATTCTGTGATTTTCAGTACCCCCACAGGTAGTCACTAAGGGGAAGAGCCATTATCTGAAAGCATTTTTAACATTAGGGAGCAGCAGGAATAACTGTAAATTATTTACTGTCATAATTCCATTCCCCACTCCTTAAAAATAATCCACAATTTACGTATTAAAACACTGAGCTCTCCAAGTAGTAGCAGCAGTCCCATTCCCCTGAGCATAGTATTTAATTGATTTACAGGAGTTTCTCGTTTCACCGCAGGAAAAGTGCATTTAAATTCTTTGTTTCTGTGGAAAAGGATTCAGAGTTGTTGATCTGTTGTGGGCAGATTCCACAAGACATCCCATAGAGACCATGGTTTTGAAAGAAGGTGATGTCTCCAATGCCAGCAGTACAGTTTATGCTGAAAAGCCACATGAAGATTGACCTGTTAAGTTCAACTTGTTCTGGGATCATATATGGGTGCTGCTAAACACATCTGCAAAGAGCTTTCACACCACTCCAGGCAACTGAGTAGCACTTGCAACTATTTAAATAGCATGCTCATAAACTGGGAGATAAGAAGTTGTTTTGTGCAGCTGAGCAAGGAGAGAGAAATGAATTAGCCTGGAAGTGTGGGTGACTATCACCTAACAGCCTTGTGGGAAATCATTCCAGGAAAATGCTGGGGTATCACTTACCAGTTGGTGCAGTCTGGACTGCAGGGACCAGTCAGCCTCTTCAGCAATGTTGTTGTGCATATTTGCATGACATGCATGCCTGGAGATTTTATCCCCCAGGATTCTTGCCACAAAAGAACAGTCCCATTCACAGAAAGCTAGAGAAGAGTTCCTGGAGCCTCCCAGGTCACTGTGCAGCTCCTTCTTCTGCTTGGAAAAAAAAACCCCAAAGGTGGATGAGTCCAGTGTGTCAAAGAAACAACATTATTGTTGGGACTGCCATAATTACCCAATAGTTAGACAGACATCCTAATTCATTCCTATTCCTCTAAACTGTGCTTCCTGGGCTCACTCCAGGCAGCTGTCCAGCTGCTGCCCTGGGACTCCCTCCTGCTCATCACAACCAGCAGCCCACGACACTCCTCAGTCTGTCTCTGCTCTCTTCTTCCTCCCTATAGCTGAGCTTGGGAACATGAACATTTACATTCTGCATCTGAGCAGTCTGAACCATGGCCAGGGCATCCAGAAACTGTGCTAATGTGTGCACTAAAAATAACAGAGCAGAGATGAACCTGATCCTGCATCTCAGCTTCCACCCACCCCACCCTTGCCAAAGAAAGAAAGCTGCCGCCCTCCCTCCCTTATTATACCCTCTCTCCACCTGGCAGTGTGATCACTTCCACCTGAATCTCTCTAATCCCCACACCTGTGGCCAATTCCCTGTGCAGGGATAGATTCAGTGTTGAGCAAGTCGAAATAAGTGCAATAAAAATCCGTTTTTTTGCAAGTGGCATCAGTATTTGACTTTGGGTCTTGGTAAAGTTACATGAGATAATAACAAGCCGTGGGGAGAATGGAGCTGTAATAACTCTTTTCTTGCATTTGTGCTTTTGTTCAGTGTCCCCTGCCACTCCCAAGGCAAAAAGCATCAGTACAGCCCCACAGAGCCCTTTGCCAGCCCTCACTGTGCACACCCCACAGGAGTTGTGGGGTGGTGGGTGCTTCTTGTCCCCGTCCTGTGTGTCGTGGCTGCTGGGGCCACAGGCTGTGAACAGTCACTCACACGGGCATGAAACCTTTGGAGTTAAAAAATAAAAGCAGTTTTAAGAGCGTGAGATGGCACTTTTTACTTCTACAGTAAAGAAACCTTTACCTGTTTCCAGCCCTAAACTCAGCTCTCCTGTGTCTTTCTGGTAATAAGGGACATTTTCTTCCTCGTGTCTTCCTCTGTGCCAGTTAAACACTCCTGGCTTTCCCCCTCTGACTAATAACTGGGAACAGGATCCCTCCTCTCTACGTGGCTCATTATCCACATTCTCCTCTGGAATAAGAGGAATGTCTGGGATAACCCTGTGATGACTTAGGGACATGCTCTTACAGGCCAGGTGAGTGGGACACTTCCTTTAGTTCCTGTAATTGGGAGTTGCTGACACGGCAGTTCCAGGGCACACGAGTTTCACACCAACATTCAGGTGACTAAAATGTTGATTTTAGAGGCTGATTAGAGCCATGACTGAGAAATACTGCTCTGGGTGATGATGAAGGCTGAAAACGTGGGTGTTTGTGGAAGTGTTGGCGTCTCCTGGAGCCCACTCATTCCCTGACACTGAAACGGGAAGTGTTACTAATGGTGATGCAGCTCAGCCCCAGCATCACCAACACAACAGGAAGAGAGGAACCCAATGACATCACTTGGTTGGTTTCTCCTCCTTCCCAGAGAAATAGGTGCCCTCCACCACGAATTCTGAGGATTAACATCAGATATAGGAGAAATCGGGTCCATATTTTCTCTGTGGAAACTCCTCCAGAGTCAGAAGTCGTGCCAGTCTGCACGGTGTGGGTGATGGGAAGCACTTCAGAGCCCCATAACCACATCCAGAAGACCAGGATGTCCATGCTGCATCTGGCAGTGTCAATTAAAACCTCTTCCTCCCAAGCCTTAGAAAAATCCATGCCTGTGCCTAAGGTATGGAGACTTGTAAGAAGCATCTTTGACTGCAGGAAGATTCTTTCTAATTGTGCAAGTTGGTGTTAAGCATCCAGGACACTGCCTGACCATCAGCATTTCAGGCATTTTTAATGTACATGGAATTTTCTTGAGTTTGGAAAATTTACCAGAAGAGTGGTAAATTGTTGAAAAACACCACGTAAAACTCCTATTGACAGGATTCTGAAAAGTTGAAGCATCAGAACCCGAGTGCCCTGGCTCTATCCCTTAAACCCCTGTGTTTTGTAGCACAGCTGCACTTGCTGGGCATACACACCTCGGAGGTTTTTGAGTCCTGGGGGCTCCAGCAAAGATGCAGGACTGAGTAATGTGCCAGTGTCAGACACATGCCTCAAAAGAGCGGCAGAATTAGCTGGCATTTAGCAAAAATAAATATAAATCTGAATGATTAGCATGATCAGAGGCAGCAGGAGGAGAGGGGCTGTCCTGGGGCCAGTCGGTCCTGGGGTGCCCCAGGGGGACCAGCAGCAGCCCTAACCATGGCTTGGGGGCCCTCTGGTGGGCCCTGCTCTGCCCTGGACCCCACTGAAAACTGCCCTGAGAGGGGATTAACAGGAATGTTTAATTAGCACAAGGGCTGTTCCCACCCCAGCTGCCACTGCTGCCACAGTTGTCCAACCTGATCATGTTAAGCACAACTTGTGGGGACACAAATTGATGTTCCTAATAGCTGGGAGAAGGATGGATTTTTACCACCTGCAAGCCCCAAAGAACAGCATGGGAACCAGGTGCTGCTTCTAAACACGCTCACTGGGAAACGACTCTGCAAACTTCAAACTAAAAAACTCCTCAAGGGCTCAAGATTCTGCAAGATCCTGCAAAATATGCCTGCCAAGGTGAGCAGAACCTCCATAAAAGGACCCAAATGAAGATGATTTGTTACAAGGCCATGCTCCTCCTCAGTGCAGGTGGTTTACAAGTGGGAACAGAAAGGTGCTGGTGCTGGCAAAGGTATTTTTGAAGGACAAATACTTCCTGACAAGCCACCTCTCTTCCCTGGGGGTTAGTTGGAGCTCTCCAGCATGACAGTCTGTCCCTTCTGGTGTGTCCCCTCCAGGCATCCCACCCTGTTTGCCTGGACAGACCCACCTTCATCTCCGAAGGTAATTCCCTGTGCTGAGCTGGAATGAAAATGAAGGAAGCAAACTGGCAAACACAGCCCTGGCTGAGTCGGAATAAATGTGGGCAATGATGGGTTGGAGTCACTGCCAAGCTCTGCCTCCCCACCTGTGGGAAACAAATTCCTGCCCACTGCAGGAACTGAGGGATGGTATGGCTGGGAATTCTGAGAGGTTGGTAATAACTCCCTCTGGAAAAGTGGGATAATTTTGTTTGCTTCCCAGAGAAGATTAAGGGATTTTTAAAATGTAACCAAAAACCCCTCGCCAGCACCACCCTATCCCACAAGTCCAGGCAATTTACATTCCTAACCACAACATTACTGTTTTCAGCCTGAATTCTGGCATTTCTGGTTTTTATTAAGAAGTCTCCTGTAATTTGTAATCTTGTTGGGGCAGGAAGGGGCAGGAAGGCAGAGGTGTACAATCTGTTCAGGTTACCCAGGGCAGGTATCAATCCTTCTGGACAGGCACTTGATGTAAATCAAGGTGGAGTTTAAGCAATGGATTAGGACTCTACTCAGGCTGATAATTATGAGAAAAGGATTCCTCCTAGGGAAAAAATAATTTTCAGGAATGCTTTCCAGCTATATCATGATCCTGGTGTCCCTCCAAGCATAAATTTGTCCTGGAACACAAAGGCCTGGAGACAATCAACTGTTTTACTGGTCAGCACCTTTCTACATCTATTCTAAATAGTTTTAGTAAGAAATTGTTACAGTCTCAGCTTGTCTTGCCTATTTGGCAGTGCTTGTTTCACACATGGATTGTCTCTTGCCGTGTTCAGCATGGAGTGTAACAAAGCCTTAATAAATCTGCAGAGATTGCTACCTTGATATTGAAATTGGTATGGAATTGAACACACCTACTTCAAACATCCTTTGTGGTTTCCCTGTCCACCAGAGACATTAAATTCTGATTATTTCCAGTTTAAATCCTGACTTTTTCCAAGCATTTCTTTCAAATCCTTTGGCAAGTTTCTCTGGTTCTACCCTACAAACCCTGTGAAAATAAAACTACATTTGTCCTGAATGATGTCAACCAAAGAAACAACAATTACTAGTCCTCTAGATGGTGCTACTATTTCAAATAAAGCATCTGGATGTTTGAAGATTTTATTCAAATATATATGAGAAAGGAGCAGGGTGAGAAACCCTGACCCCAGTCAGAGTTTTAGAATCTGCCTATTTTCTCTGTCAGATATTTTTCCTGATTATCTTTGCAAATCCAGCCAGATGGATTTGCAGCACCAGATCTCTTTCCCCCCCTGTGGTTGCTGTCAAAGTCAAGAACAAAAACTTTCTGATTTCAAGATTATTATTGTTGTACATTATTATATGTCTGACCTTTGAAACATATATTCTGTATCACCACTATCTCTTACTTTGTGCAAAGTTCATCTGTTATCTAAATAAATGTCACATTTGGGATCTTGTTAAACCTTCAGCCTCAGCAACAATAACTGTGAATTTCTGGGGTTTGCTCAGACAGTGTAAGAGAAACATTTATTTCATCGGTTTGGACTATTCAACCTTTAAAATTTCACAGAGTCTATTTGTCCTTGCGCTATGAGAAAAGAATAACATCTCCAGATCATTCATTATTTTGTATTCTTTCCCTGTCCCATTTATTTATCTGCTTCCCAAGAAACTTTTCTCACAGGAATGTATCTATGATGATTTTCACTGCTCTGTTATGAGTCCATCTCCTGTGTCATAATAGTTTGCTTGGTTGGGTTTTGAGGCAGCAAAGCCACAAAATCAGGGTGTATGGCAGCTCATAAAAATACTTCTTACAAGAAAGAGACTCTAAAAGCAGACAGAAGGTTCTGCTAAAAATAACCATGAAGACATGAGCTTAACCAACAAGTATTTTATTGAGCATACTTAGTGAATCCTTGCACACTATAATTTCCTAAGTCCTCTGGCCTTTTTCCAGCAGGGCCAACACAGACAACTGGAATTAAACTTCTTCCTAAAAATAAAGCAAGATTAGACTGACTTTGGAAGTGACTCCTTCAACACCTCAGAATCTTCTGGCTCATAATAAGGTTCCAAAACAGGTTTTAATTTGACTTCCTCTGGTAACTTGTGAGCATCTTCTCTCCTGCTTCCGTCCCTCAAAAGCGGAACCAACGTTTTCCAGTGTTTCCCTGAAACTACAAAAGGAAGGAATGCTTAATTTTTCCCCCCTCCACAGAATCACAAAATATACAAGTGGTTTAAATAGGAAGCTGATGAAAGAAGAAGAAGAAAGAAGCAGGAACAAAGGGCTTTGTGGTTTTCTTGCCCATGCTGTTGCATGAGTTTTCCATCTTCCAGCTGGCAAGTCCAGCACAGACTGACTGCACACTTCAATCCTTCTGTGCTGGGGGCTCAGGATTTACACATTATCTGCCTTGTAAAATCTTCATTCAGAATGACAGATCTATGGGGCGTTTATTTCCCAAGAGTCAAAGTGCTGTGAGCGATGAGCCCATTTCATCCTTCGAATTTGTGCTGACTGGGAACGACATCAACTTAGTTACTGAATTACCACTAAGTGCAGAACACTGAGTGCCCTCTAACAATTAATCCATGCTGCTGCTGTCCCCAGTGTGCAGCCCACACCAGGATTTAGGTCCCTGAAACCCTCACCTCTGCCAGGTTTAATAGAGAAACTGGGATTCCGCCTGAGGTCCCCGGAGTATCCGGGGTCTTCGTTGATTATGCCCAGATTCGTGTTCCATGTGGACCAGTTCACTTCATCAACCCTGGGGAGAGAACAACAAACCCAATATCTGTTCTAAGCATCACCAGACAACTCCAGGATGAGTTTATATCCCAAACTGCCACCTTTCAAGCCTCAGATCTGACCTAAAAATCAGATTAAACTGACTACTGTAGGCAGTATCAGCGCACTACTTCCAAGAGTTCTCCAGGGGGAACGATCTGCTTCCTACCACCAGATACCTTAATGTTGTCTATCTGCAAAAGATTGCTCATTGGACACACAAACAGGTTACCTAAAGCACCATCTGTAATCATCCTGGCCATCAGGTGTGATCCCCACCAGGACTTGCTTCCCGGAGCGGAACGAGCGCCTCAAGCAGTTCAAGTAGCTGTTTTCGATGTCCAAGATTGTGATGGCTCTCTGCCAGGTAAGAGAAAGCAAAACACTGAGAGGCTGCTGGTCAGAGCCATACAAATCCTGAATTCTGCCTTTCTTTTATAGACCTTCAGTATTTATCATTGTCATCATCTTAGAGCAGCCACTGTAACCATCTCTGAAATATCACCCCCTGTTAATGTCATTAAAAATGCTAAATTACTGCCCTGTGATTAGAGCTATGAAGTTCCCTTTCTTACCTCAAACAAAAACTGATGTGCCTTTGAGATTCTGGTAAAGATTGGTTTTCCCCTTGCATAATCCCTGTCTGCATAGCCTGATCAGGATTTTCCATCATCAAAAGCCCAAATAATTTTGTCTAATTACAAAAGTACTTCTTCTCTTAAACCCTGAACATCTGTGGAACACTGGGAACATCTGCTCAGGCAAAACATCAAATAGCCATGGAAAAGGAACCAATATCCTTTTTTCAGGAGCTGTTCAGGGGAATCAGAAAGAAGCAGTGACCTGTTATTTAGCAAGATGACAGTTCCTAAAGATTCCCTCTGATATTCCTGATGATTTCCCACACCCTCTTTCTCAGATAGCGGCCTCCCAGACCAACACACCTGCAGTTTCCAGATGCTCTTGCTCTCCTGGGCGATTTTGTTGACGGTCTCCCCCATCAGCGCGATGAGCATGTTGAGCAGGAGGATGTAGGTGAGGATGACGTAGAGAACCAGGAGGATGACAAAGACAGACTTGAACCTGTAGTTCTCTGTGAACTCCAGGTCCCCCATGCCGATGGTGAACTTGAAGAGCTCCAGGCAGGTGTAATACAGGCTGTTGTAGGACGTGCGGCCTCGTTTCACGTGGCAGCAGCGGGAACTGTCAGGGGTGTTCGTCTCTTGCCCCTCGTTGTCATCTTCGATTAAAGTCACCACAGCTGTTGCAAAAGGAGAGTCACACAGGCAGGATGAAAATGCAGTTTGGGATCATAATTCCTTTGCAAGCAGCGAAATGAGTATAGAGGTAAAGCACGTTATAGTACATTGGCTCCTATAAAATATTCCCAATAACTGACACCTCTCAGAAGGTGTTCCCTCAGCTTTCTCTACAAAGAACAGGATGACTGAATGTTTTTCCATCAGCTTTGGAAAGCAGTTCAAGACCCAGGGATGAAAAGCTGTATGAAATGACTACAGATAATTGTTATTCTGAAGAGATATTTTTTGTAATTAGGCTGATTTTTTTAGTTTTTAGTTGGAAACAAAAAGTCTAAGCAACTTGAAAATAAAACTTTCTGAGACTCTTTAAAGTAACAAAAAGTAACTCCAATTTACCTGTAGAAAATCCCAAGAGGAACACCAGATAGACAAACATGAAGCGACACAAATCTCTAAGGATCATCTGCAACATGAAACCAGAGTATTTTTATATTGCTGAAACTTGAATATGAACTGCAACAAAAACTGGTAGTAAATCCTGCTTCAGCTCAAGGAGGCATTTGCATCAACTGGCTGTTCATGCATTAAAAACTGTTGTTTATCCTGCTGAGATGATAAACTTTTAATACAGAAAACATTTTTCTTTGTTATTCACGCAAAAGTTTACACACATGTGCAACGCATATGCCTGTCAAATAGTTTCCTCTTTGTGAGTATAAAGCACATTAAGACAGTTACAACTTTCTTCCCCTCTTGGGCTGGCTGTCTACATCATACAGAGAGGTTTATTAGCCAGCTACTGCCTCTTAGCTAATTGCTCTGTTTGGTAACATTTGAACTACACCTAAAGAAGTTTCCAGCTGGTAGAAAGCTGGATCATTTCACTCCAGAGCAATTTGCACTGTTCTCAGTCTCCTTTCATCCATGCTTGTCCAACTGTAGTTATTTTGAAGCATGGCAGATAGTAAACATCATCATCATCATCATATCAAGACTGCTATAAAATGTATGGATCTACATCACTGAAACTTGATCACTTCACTCAGAAGATGCCAGCAAATTTAGCAGAGTGTTCTGAGCTCTCCCAGTGGCAGCCTGGAGGCAGATATGGAACATGTGTCCTGGAAATGGGGCTGATGGCAGCACTGTCCCACCCTGGGCACACCTCCCTGCACTGACCTTGGCAATCATGACAGAGTAAATGCCCATCTGCTGGAAGCCACGGGTGTAGTAGAGCATGTTGGCCCAGCCCAGGGCCAAGGAGAACACCATGGAAGCCACGTAGAGTTCCTGACCACAGAAGTACAGCACCACAGAGCTCAGGAGGAGCAAGGAGTGAACAAAGCTGAAAGACAAGCAAGATCTGAATGCAGAGGGCTGAGCTGGCCACGGGTGGGGGGCACAGAGGAGCCCCACGGGGTGTACAGCAGGATGAGGGATTCCCCCTGTTTAGTGCGCTCCAAATGGGAAGAGGAAGGACCCAAATGTTCAGAGGAAAAGCTCCCTTTAGCAAAGGGAGGATTTCTGCACATCCAATGTGTAAGTCCAGCTTGGAGATCTATTCCTAACTCTGCTGCATGACCCAGTCACTGAACATCCAGACACTTAATTTGCTTTACCTCCAAAGGGGAGGTCACTGACCCAGACCCATCTGTTCAGTGATATCCGCCAGCTACTCTGTTGTAAAGACCAGGAATTTATAGGAAAGCATCTGCCTATTACAGGTGGCTTCAGCCAGAACTACAGATCTCACACACACATCTGTTTGTGGCTGAGATGCAACCAAAGATATTGGAGCTTACAAAAGAACTTCACTGTAGCCATCAATGATCAGCGTCTTGAGTGACGGGCGCCTCTGCACGAAGTATTGGATCTGGAAAGAAAAGGGAACCAAGACCAGGTTTGCCTCAAGGAGGGATTAACCATCCCCTGTGAATGCATCAGCTAAGCCCTGATCCCTGCACCAGGGAGCTGGTACCTATTAAAATCACAAGAACAGCTGAAAAACAACACTGGCACAATATGTCAGGAGGACTCTTCCAGCAACGCTTGAATTCTCTCACATCTGGTGCCTCTTTTGAAGGCAACAACCTCTTCACTCCCTGTTTGAGGACCTGGGAGTCACTGCACCCTTTCCACTGCCCCCAAGGGGGACTTTGGGCTAAGCCAGGTAACCTCTAGAGAAGGGCTGGCTGTTTGCAACACCCCATCCTTAAGCTTTGGCAAAGCTAATTGCCAAGATGCTGGTTGCCTTCTAAAGACAACCTTTTTTTATAAATAGATAAAATTGTATCTTAGCTCATTTGTAGCCTGAGAATTCCTAATCAGGCCTAGGAAAAAGATTTGTTGCTCTTGACTAAAATATGGATCATTTTAGCAGCCAGTGCTAATGAATAGGAAAAGCTTGTTTGACTCTCCCCTACATCAACACAAACAGCAAAAGGGAAATTTTCAAATATCTTACCCCTCTGAAAAAAAAATAGAGGCCTCCCAGAACACTCAGGATCTCTCCAGTCACTCGAAAATACTCCCCAGTGGTGTGACCAAAGGCGAAGGGAGGCTGTGTAAGACAGGAAGATATGCTCAGCAGAACTGGAGACAGGAAAGAGCTGGCCCTGCCAGCAGCTGAAAGCAACTAAATTGTGTGTGGGGGGGGAACAGGTTAAATTTCTGAATGTCCTGCAGGGAATCAAGCAGGGTGAAAATCTCCCTTCTCTTTTCAGGAAAGAGGAAATTTCTGATGTTAGGAGCACACATTCAGATGGAGGCACATTGGGGATGTCACGCACGGGGTGGCTCCCCTGCCACGTGCCAGAGGGACGTACCTTCTGGTCCTTCTGCACAGGTCTGTAGTAAGCAGCTGCAGTGAGGATGCTGATGTGCAAGGTGTAGACAAAGAAGTTGAAGTAAAACAAGTGCTTGACAAACCGGTCCCACTTGTCCTGCAGGAGCCTGTTAAGGGGCTCCACCAGCAGCATCTCGTGCCGGTTCTGAGCAGAAGGAGAAAGAGGAGAGTCTTGCTGGGACCAGCACGTACCAGACTTTGAAAGAAAAACAAAATATATCCATCTAAAGCAAATGTTCCCTTAAACTCAGGAGGGGAGGTTGCTCTTTTATGGCAAGGAGGCAAAAGGTGCCCTGTGTGGGCCACGAATCCCTTCCCCAGCAGTCCCCCAGATTGGGAATGAAATGCAGAGGAGGTGCAATACTCACTGGTGTCTCACTGCTGTAGGCAAGAATCTCCAGCACTGAATTTTTCTCACATGTGTCTATACAGGACAGGTCATAAAGAGAGGAGTGGACAGGTCCATATGCCCATTCAGTGAACTTCCTAGACAGGTGTCTGCACTCGGGATCTTTGATCTCTCGTCTGAGGATGTAAGCGAAAATCTAATTGCAAAAGAACAAGTACAACCAACATTTCAGTGCTAATGGACTTCTTGTTCCTCAGCATCTCCACAAGAAAGGATGGGTAGTTTCTCCCTACTTTAAATGAGCTGAGGCCAAACTACTGGAGCACTGTGTTCTCAAGGAAACACAGTTAATTTTCTTAGTGGATGCTGGGAGATGAGAGATATAAATACCTCTTACAGCTTGGCATTATCTGTTTCAAAACTGCAAGAGAAAAGCAGAGGTGCATGTTACACCTCTCTGAGCACACAGTCACTGCATGGGGACTGCCAGAGGATGAGTTGTATCAGCAGGCAAAAGGGTTCCAGTGGTTTCCTCTTGGGCTGCCTTGCACACCAGGGGTGCATGAATAATACCAGCTGGGCACAGACCACACACACACTTCATGGCCTTTAAGAACTGTACAGTTTTGCATGTTAAGCTGCAGCATCAGTTCCTATTAACTAAAAGGCCCCAATAATAAAGTTATAAACCCCATCTTGCATGAATGTTTTACACGTGCTCTCTGTAACTTGATACAATAACGGGACAGTAAAACACCTTCTCTCACCTACCCCTATCTTCCCTGTTTTGGCTGCCAGGGTTAATGGAGTCAGCCCTTTCTTGTTGGTGAGCTCTTCCAGCTTCAGGATTGGATTAATCTTGGCCCCAAGGATCAATATGTTATTGTACATCTTGGTTACAAACTTGGTGTTATCCTTGGTGTTATCTGCGATCTCCACCAGGGTGTGCAGGACCATGTTGCCCATGGAATCCTCAGCAGCAATGTTGGCTGCCTGGTAGGGATTCTCCAGGAGGAATTTCACAATGCAGAGCTGGTTGGTGCAGGCAGCCAGGGACAAGGGCAGCTCCCCTACAGGAAGCAAATAGAAGGAGTGGTCAGAAAGTCCACTACTTACAGGTGCATAACCATAAAGTTCATGTTGTTTTCATCTGGCACTAAGATGATGTGGATTCCTCTGTTACAATCAGATTTTCTTTGGTTTTACTGCATCACAGAAACACAGCTGCTTCAAAAAAGCACTGACAGGACAGGAGCAGAAGGTTAAAACCTTTCAAAGGATACAGGGCTCAGAGAACACCAAGCTCACAACTGAACACCATTAACTACCAACTGTGTTTGTTTATAAGCTCAGTTTTTGGGAGTAAATATTTGTCCTGATGGTGGAACAGCCCATCTGGTACTTCTGAGCCTCCAGTCCCACATAAACAGGATTATTTCACAGCTTGCACTTGGGGTGATGCTAGGATAACTCCATCAGTAAAGCCCATACTGTGCTCACTCCTACCAAAATAAAAGCCAGATTTCCCTTTGATTTTCCTGAAGAACTCCCCACAGGCTCTTGCATGAACATCTGCTCCGTTCTGGACCAAGAGCTTCACCAGGTACATGTTCCTTCTCTCGATGGCGATGTGAAGAGCAGTCTGGCCTACAGAGACACCCATCAGACAGAAATCCTCAGCACTTGGCACACACACTGAGAGCTTTCAGCACTGCAGGTCACTCAGCACCATGTCAGATGGTGGAACCCAGAGCTCTGCAGACTAAAAAGCTCCAGAACAAAAGAGAAAAAATCCCCACACAAACAGCAAATGATGCACAGTCCCCGAACTTGCTATATTAAAAATGGCAGAATATTGCACAGAACACACTCCCAGCACAAATGCACAGATTGTGAACCACACAATGGAACTTTGGGGTGCTGCATCCTCAGGCAGAGGGCCTCGTGCAGGAGGCTCAGTCTCAGCACCCCGAGGATTCCCTGCAGCAGCCACTTCTCTTACCCTTGTAGTAGTTGTCAGTGTATTCTGCATTAACAAACTCTTTCAGAGTTCCAGTTTTCCTTGCAATGTCCAGCAGCAAGGGAATGGTATCATTTTTCCCGTCATGCAGGTTCAGCATGGCTTTCAGTAAACAGGTTTTCCCAGTTTCAGGCTCTGTAACACAAAAGATTGAAGGTGTATTGAAGTGATTACAGACCCACCATCTACACCCAGGCAAGCAGGAATTAATGAGGTGCTTTTCAAAAGACAAGGAAACTCATTTAGGGGTTTGCAGAGAAAATTTCAGCTCCTGTAACCTTACAATCAATGGGCTGCCCAATCAATAGGGCAGCAGTGGCTATTAAAAGACCTCCTGCAGACATAGAACATAATTATCTTTTTTTTTTTTGTTTTCATCTCAGGAGCACTACTGGAAGAAGAAGAGGGCAGCTGAAGGCATGTGGCACTAAAGGGTACCTTTGAACTCCTCATCTGTGAGATGCTTGAAGGTTCTGTTAAGGTAGAGCAGCAGGTCACTCAGGTCCTTTGTGTTGCCTCGGGCTACGGCATCAAAGATCCTTCTGCGGTCGTAAAATTTGAAAGCTTTTTCTGAGCAGCCTGTGATGGAATCTGTAGACAGGAGCCTAACAAGGGTGAATTCTGGTTAGTAAAAGTCAGATACTAAAAGTTAGATGTTTAACAGAATTTTTATAAAACTGTCAGGATAATATTTTTTAATTGCTTGCGTGAAGTAGTAAATACAGGTTAGAATAGATGGATCTGCAAGATCAACAAAGCCTGCAAGCAACTGTTCTGATAAAGTTATGTATTACTTGCTGAAAAGCTGAGAACAAGACTTAGAAGAGGCACTCCAGTATGGCAGTGACACTGCAGGTCTGGAGCCAAGCGATTCCTTGTTCTCATTCTGAGTGATGTCCATTCACTGAAGAGTCAGTTAAGGCCTACTGCTAATTTTGGGCAAAATATCCACGATCCTCTGAATTTTCAGAGATGCCAAAACAGCCACTATCCCTTTCAATTGCAACACTCCCCATTTTGGCAGAGAAAACAACTGAAAAAACCAGTCACGCCCGTGTGGAGAGAACAAACGGTGCTCTAAGAACCATGGCCTGCAGTTGGCAAACTGTTCCTCACAACCAGGTCTTGGGAAGGGGTAAACTTACTTGTGAAGTTTCCCCCTCTCCAAATTGACATTAAATTTGATGACAGAAGGTGCCACCAGGTGATCCATCTGGTAAAAGGAGTCCATGGGAGCCATGTTCTTGTCGCTGTCCCCCATCACAAACCGCCCACGCCTCGCAAAGATGTTGCTCTTGGGTGGCTGCACCCTGGTGCTGGGGGGGCCCTGGGAGCTGTCAGATGTTTCCAGGACAGAGTCCTCCCCTTCTGCATGTTCATCTGCCCCTTCAGATTCCTCCATGTCAAAGCTGCCGAATTTCTTCATCTTCCCAAGGATGGAGGACATGGTGAGCAGGCAGTCTGTGAGGAAGGACACAAACACCCAAGGTCAGCATTTTACAGGGCCACGAGTCCCTTTTTGCCTCAGAACACTCTCCATGAACAGCAGGGAGTGGATTGGTTGCTCTCATCCCAGAAATGAGGCAGATGGACACCTATTCACCGTGCACAGAGTTGGAACACTTTAGTAGGTCATTAGCTCCATGTTTGTTGCTATCCTCACTGCCCTTCCCCATTCCAGACTGGACAAAGCCAGCCAGAGCACCCCAGGGCTTGCCAGCCATCCCACTGCAGAGCTGACTCCTGCTTAAAAACAGGGCCTCATCCCCCTCCAGTCACTGGTAAAGCCTGAAAAACCTCAAGCCTCAACATCCTCTACTTTCTAACTGGTTTGTGCCATAATTTCTTCTCATGATTGTATCAGGCAGGTGAAAGCAGCCTGTTGGTGCCAACACAGGGTCGCTGAGCACAGAGGGGCTTCCTGCACACAGGAAAACTATCACTTAATGGCTTTGCCAGAATTCTGGCAGTGCTGGATGAAAATTGGTGTGTGACTCCTGAGAGAGGAGTGTCAAACATGAGACACAGGAACAGGAAGGGAAAGGTTACCACGGGTAAGGGGTGACTGTAAGACCACACGTCTGATTTACAATCACAAAGAACTTTACAGGAGTTAACAAATACAGAACCACAGAACGGTCTGGGTGGGAAGGGACCTTAAAGATCATCACATTCCAACCTCCCTGCCATGGGCAGGGACACCTCCCACTAGCCCAGGTTGCTCCAAGCCCTGTCCAACTTGGCCTTGGACTCTTGCAGGGATGGGGCAGCCACAGCTTCTCTGGGCAGCCTGTCCTGGGGCCTCCCCCACCTCACAGATAAGACACTCCACTGAAAATAGAACAAGCTGCTATTTTATTTTTTTTCCCCTTTCTTATCAAACAGTTTTAAGCAGACAAATGTTATCTGCATGCCACTGAATTCAAAATGTTCTGGAACTGCAGCAGTGGAGACAGGAATACGTCATATTCCAACTGCTGCACCACTGGCTCAGAAACATCCTCTGAAATCCTACATTGCTCGGAAATCACACAGCTTTGAGCACAGAAATGGCACACAATCTTTAAAAAGCCTTACATTATAAACCACATTACAGTGGTCAGTAATCTTCTGTGTAAATCCAGTGTGAAAACAACACCATAACCAGGCTTCAAGGTTGTTTCTCTTCACGAGAATGTTCTGAGGGTTGTCTGAAAGCCCACATTGTACATTAAAGCTGGGTTTTCAGTTCTGTGGGAATACTTCATATTTATATCAAGGGTCACTTACCTTTTTCTGTGCAAGTAAGACAGGAAAGAAACTTGGGTCAGGCATTTGTATTTTCCATGTAAAGAAAACATCAATTGGAAGCAAACCAGCATAGTATGGACAAAATACTAATAACTGCAATTTAACTCACCCACCTTTCAAGTTCTTTGTGTCCTTAGAATCACTCAGAAAGAATAATATAATAACTTATTAATTTATTTGTTCTATAAAGAAGAAATCAAAATATTTCCATTTGGAATAGGACACTAAAATTAGAGTAGAACAACTATTTCAATAGAAAAGGAATAAAACCAGTTCTATTAAAAAAATAGAAAAACATACAGTGGGAATACAGTCATGTATAATTTTAATTTTGTGTCTTATTTAAATTAACGTGGATTGAGCCAAAAACATCGGCGAGATGGCCACGGAAAATAGAATCACTTATTTCCCACAGAATAAATGCAATTTTAAAATGTGCAGAACAGGCTCAATCCTGCTCTAGTCACTGTATGAGCTTTCCTTTCCAAACCCTGTTGAAAATATATTTGATAAGGAAGACAAAGCTGCATTTCCTCATGAGTATGAATTTGCAAGGGAATTCTTTTAAAAAATATTATCTGTTCTACTAAAAATGTAAACTACTTGAACTCCCTGAAACCCATATGCATTGAAATTTGACACAATAAATAAGGAAATATTTCTGATAGAAAGCCTTGCCACATCACAACTTATAATAAATAATAAAGAGAGTTTAGAAAGAACTAACCACAAATATACATGCAGAACTTACAAATACTGACAAAAATCCCGTCTTCCAAAAAATAGTCCAGTCTCAGTAAACACCCAGTGATCTCCAGGAATTTGGTGCCAGATATTCCTCCTTCCAAGGTGCCTGGACTGAAAAGCCCTCAGAGTTTGCTTCTCCACTTCATTTGTCTGCAAAAGTGTGGCATGTGCTGATTCTCAGATTCCAGGGAAGTTCACCAGAAGAAGACAGAATAGAGCAATAAGATAATTAAGAACAATTCTGGAACCAGAAGCATCAGTGGCTTCTATTCCCAAAGGTTTCGCAGAGCTCTTTACAAGAATTGCAGTGAGTTGCTGTTGTTTTTTCCTCCCTTTTAATTGCATTTAGTAATGGATATTCTTCTCCAGATTTCCTCTTGTAAATACACTCAACTTTGCAAAAAAAAAAACATCCAAACCACCAGACAGCAATTGTTTCTGTGGGTCACAGTTTCATTTCAATTTGTGAAACTTTGTAAAATGGGCCACAGTGATCTTTCTGGACATCTTTCTTGGGTGGCTGATTTAAAGAGAATTATTTTAAAGATGAGCTGATTCAGAACAGAGCTGAGCAAGAACCAATGACAGAAAGTCCTAAAGCCTTTCCATTGTTCCACATTCCTACCAGGTTTTATTTCAATTATATATGTAACAGTCAGCTCCTAAATATTAATTAGGAAAAATATCTTATCTAATCCAAGATGGATCTAATACTCTCAAAAATGAGGAACTGTGTCAAATGTTGTTAAATATATAATTTAAATATGATCTTTCTGACAAAAACTGGTTTAGAGAAAGAATTTTTCCAGAGGCTGGGGTGACAGGCTGGGAGCAACCCCCAAGCCCCCTGAGGTTATGAGATTATGAAATTATTTAACGAACTGATCTGGGCTACATTTTGCAAAAGGCAGCTGTCTTTCTAGTCCTGCCATCTATCTATCCATAGATGTATAAAAGAATTATACATTTGCCTATTTAATAGCAAACTAATTATGCTCCCTAGAACACCCTATGGCATTGTATCAAATGGAGTAACAAACCTATTTATTAATGCATTAATCTAGATTACCAACGAGGCAGGTCCTCAGCCGCTGCTCCTGGAGCCTCTCACTCAACATCACAATTAACCCCCTCACCATTTCCAGAGCAGGGACTCAGTAGGAAAACTCCCTGGAGCAGTGGAGGGTCTCCCTTACTCAGTCTCTGGCTTTTTGCTGCTGCCTTTTGCTAAATGTTCCTTCTCCCTCTTCTCCCGTTCCAGCACCAGCTCCTCCAGTCTCACTGTGCTCCCATGGATGCACTTTGGGAGTTTTCTGCTGCTTCCTGAGGGCTCCTTTAGCAGCTGCTTGGCCTGCGTTTTCTGGGAAGATGTTATTTCCTTCTCCACTGCTTTTTGCAACACTTGTTGGACATCTCATATTGCATCTCAGCAGGGACCTGGTTTTTGGGAGATGTGAGTGCTTGTCAAAATAAGGCAGTAATAAGCAAGAAGGAATTTATTCCTTTTCCTTGAGCCTGCCTCCAACACGCTGCCAAGGTTTTGTGCAACTCCTGTGCTTGAGAGGGGTTTTACCCACTAAGAGCCCTCTCCATCACTGCAAATGGAAAACCATCAGCAGATGTGCCAGAGATCCTAAAGATGAATCCAGGGCTGGCCTGCAGCTCAGAGACAGCCTTGCTTTTGCTAACAGAACCTCATACCAGGCCATGATTCACCAGCTCCCGGAAGCAAATGTCACTTGATCTCATGGGAAACAGGGCACAGGAACAGTATCATCAGCTCTTTCCAGTGATTCAATAAAAATGAAAGCAGATGTGCTGATGCAAAAATATCATAATGTAAGAGGGGAGACAACATGTAACAAATTCAGACTTTTCTTTAATTTAGTCTGCACTTTCTCTGTAATTCCTTGATATGCCAACAGTTGCCTGAACATGACATGGAACAGATGCAGAGAGAGAGGGAGGAGGGAGTTGGAAATTCAGCATCTCTGTAATTAAAATCTCCGAACTCAGCACAGCTTTTCACTATAAAAATGTCAGTCCTGATGTTGCCAATGAGCAAGATAGCAATCCATGTCCATATTTCAGTGGGAACACCTGCTGATGTAGAAAACATCTTCCTTGCTTCCCAGTGTCATTTGAGCAGAACAAGTGTACATATAGCTTGGTTTACTCTGAAACTAGAGAATGTTTTCATGTTAAAATTAAGAGTAAGGGAAGAAATAAAGTCTAAGAGCATAACACGGGGGACAAAACCATGGAAATTTTAAGGGAATGCACATGAGCAATACACAACATTAAAACCAGATTAGTCAGGCTAATTGATTAAAGCTTAATTTGATACAATACAGGAAGGGCACAAGAAGAAACACCTTGAGATCAAATACACTAAAATAGCTCCTCCAGTTTATCTCAAATTCTGATTGTTTCGGAGAGGCCCTGATCTAAAACCCAAACATAACTATGTATGTCAAATAAAGAATTACTTCTCACCCTGTAAATGCATTTTCCACTGGCTACAATCCCTGCACTTCAGGCATCTCCAGCAGCCCAGTCATGCCTTTGACCATGCACCCAAAGAGAGTACAAACAAACAGAATAGAAACAACCTTCCATGGTTTATTTTCATTATTTTGTCAGTGTTCAGTCCAAGGTATCATTCCATCTTTTACAGAGACAACATGCAATCCATGAAAACTGGCATTTGTTCTGTGCAGGATCCACCAAACCCCCCCAGACAAGGCTGACACCATGGTCTGCTGGCTCTACGTCTGTATATTGTGAGACAGCTTAAGGACAAGAAGTCTCTAATGAAAGCATCAGAGGAAGTTAGAGCTGCTCTTCTCTCCTAGGCCTTCCAAACATATTCCTACCAGGAAAATGAGCCTCGTGTGAAGCACCATTTTATGCAGAAAGTTAATGGATCTCTCCCAGTCACTCAGACAAATGTAATGTGGTAATTACTGCTCATTTCACAAATGGGAATGGCAGAGCACCGAAATGTGCAGACCCAGAAGGGGAATTGGACATTAAATGCAGGGTTTTTTCCCCTCTGTAATGAGTGAGGATGAAGTGAAAAGAAACACTGCACAGCCAGGAAGAAAACAGAAGCTCCATCTCAGGCGGTTCCAAACAAGCCCTTTATTTCCTATGGAACATCACCATGGCAGCCCCCACAGCAGCATCGACATCCTTCCCATAAACTACGGGGAAGGGAAAAGTCCTTTCCACCTCCTGCCTCAGCACCTCGTTCCTGGCCAGGGCAGAGCCGCTGCCCAGGATCCTCCTGATGCCCGTGTCCACCAGGTGCTGCACAGAGAACATGGAGCAGAGGTTCTGGATGATCCCACGGCACACAGCTCTGGTGACACGGCCCAGGGACAGCTCAGAGGCACCGATGTTGGTCACGGATCCCAACTGCTCGGGAAGGTGTCTCTCTCCAAATATGGTTGGGCGGACTGAGAGCTCGCTGTGGTTTTGGGCCAAGGCTGCTTGGATTATCCGTGTATAGATGGCAGATTCCTGGACCTGAAGTCCTGCAGATGGGAAATACCAGGTTACTAGTCTGGTGGACACTTACAGTGGACACCTATCCATCTGTTCAGCAAAATATTGGATATCTTTTTCCACGTCCCAAGGGTGACTGTTTTTTCCAGGATCATGAACCACAGTTCTCCCACCCAACTGTATCTAGGATGTGTGATACTAAAACCTTCTCTGCAACTGCCTTTCCTGGCAATACAGCTATTCCTGGTCACCTGCACTGTGCCAAGTTACACAAAGCAACAGCAGGCACTAACGGCAGACAGCAGCTTCAGTGTCTGGATTCCTTGTGAAGGTGGAGCTCACCTCAAGTACTCGCTGAAAGAACAATTTCAGAGCTTACTTTTGCATTGCAAAACCCAAGAGATTATTAAACAATCTGTGAAGACCACATTTAAAGCACTTAGAAGTTTAGAGTTCTGCAAAAGGCAGAATCAAGGGACCCAACCAAGGGACTCCTCTGGACTGCAGTCACACAAAATGAGAGGCTGTTGTCCTCAAATCTGCCATTTTTCCCTTGTGAAAATCAACTTGCACAAAGTAATTCTCTTCTGTCCTCGAAACCAAAGAAGACCTAGAGGCAACGTGAACGTGGAGTCCAAGCACGACTGTCCCAGCATGTTCATCAGCAGGAAAATTCCAGAGATCCAGGAAGCCTGGCCCAAGAGTTACATCCTTGTTCCCTGTATGGCAGGACAGAACAACTTGAAAAGGACTTACCCAGCTCCTCTGTCCACTGTGCCACCATGCCCACAAATGCTGCCAGCACGTTGCCCCCGTTGAGTGACGCTGCCACTGCCAAGTAATCCCCACTGAAGTAGGGGAAATAAGTAACAGCTGAGGAAGGATCTGGTGTCTCTGGAGGCTGGAAACCCGAAGGCATTGATATGGTCAGCTGAGCAGAGGTACTGATATTAAGAACTAGAAAAAAGAAATTAAAAAAAAGAAAATAATCAGTGTTTTATTATCCCATCCCTGAAGGAGGACAACGAGGAAAACAAATTAGACATCAAAATGACCATACCTGCATCAGTCCTCTCAGTCAGACAGGAATAAACAGAGCACTGGAAATCTCCCAGAGCAATTCCTACTTTTACTCCTTTGGGTATTCCATGCCATGCACGGGTTGTCCTGCCTGCAATGCTTCCAGGGTCTCCCACCTCTGGAAGCAAGTGAACAGGAAAGCCGGATTTTTCCAATCTGAAATCAGAACAACATTATTGGAAGAAAGCAGTTTGGGAACCGTGGCATGACTACAAAGACCTCTTTGAAGTCACAGATGAAGCTGTCCATGTACTTGTGGCTTCTGGATTTATGGATGCTTTCACCTCTTTAGAAAGCTCTGTCTTGGACAAGGGCAGCATTCCAGTCCAATGGGCTGGGTAAACTGGAATAGTCTAGAAGAATAAACAGTTTTCCTTTACATGCAATATGAGTACCTAAGATTGTACAGTTCGTGCTCAGCAAGTTTAACCTGCTGATGACACACAGACAAGCAGTTCCAGGGTAAAGGGACATTCACAAAAACAGCAAAAAAATGCAGCTAAGTGTCAAAGAACTTAAGCTGTCATGCAATTAGTGTTTCAAAACCAAATCACAAAGAGTTAAATCCAACAAACTCCTTATGCAATCAGCTGCAAGATAACACTACAGTGCTACAGCAACAACTCCACATTAGTAAAAGTTCAGTTGGTAAAATGCAAGTTTCTGTCACTCTTTCATACCTTGATGAGAAGATCTTTCACCTTGGAGTCCTGGCCTAACCTAAGCCCTGAATATATAAGGCCTTAGCACTCAGCCCTGAAAGAGTAAATCATTAAAATAAATAAGTAAATAAATAAACTGATTCCCTATAAGATTTCCTGCAGCTTAATAACTCTTTAAGTATTATCACAAGTAACTCTTGGCAGTTATGAAGGAGCTCAGCTGAAAGAACCAAGAAAGTGGTAACTGCCTTTACCAGGACAGAGGGAACAACGTGGCTGCAACATCCACTTGTCCATTCCCACCCACCCCATCCCACCGTGGAAAAGGAGAGAACAGTTATGGGTGTCTGAGCTCTGCTGCTGGGAGGTACTTCTACAAATACTGTGCCAGCTTTTACAAGATTTAAACAGTTACACTTCCCAAAACAGAGCAAACTCTCAATGGTTCAGCAGTACAGGCCACAATTAATTAGGAGTAACTGTGACCCATTTTAATCTGTAGCACATTGACACTCAGGGCCCAAAGAGGCCCCATTGAATGACCTTGGCACTTACATGTCAGTATTCCAGCTTTTGCTTCTGGAATTAAAATACCCCCAGCTGGTAGCATTCTGGACAGACATGAGTGGCTTCTTCAGGTCACACAACATGGCAACCACGTAGTCCTGGATAGTGGCAGCTGCATCATAAGCTTTCAGAAAATCTGGACTTTTAAACAAGACATTTTAAAAAACAAGTGAGGGTTTTTTTGCTTTAAGGCAGTGGGAGTAAGACAACTTCCATTGCTACAGAGAACTTGACACATGGTCTCATCTCATCTAAAAATTAAACTGCCACCTCAGTGATCAACCTGCATTTTGTTGGTTTGTTTGTTTGTTTGTTTTAAATGGAACTTGAAATAAATAGGCAAAATAAATGCTCATTGCAGAGGAAGACACTGGCTCTTTGAGGAAGATGAAACTGAAGAGCAAACCTTGCTGATGCCAAGTCATAAGTGAAAAATTACATCCTCTGCAAACATGCCTCAGCAAAGCAGAGCACTCATAACACCTCATGAGGAGCTCAGCGTCTGGGGAAGGAAGGAACTGAAATTAATTTAGAGGCTTTTTGTTTTAGCATCTGGCAGCAACCAGACCAAGCACTCTGTGACTGTTTTAGGCATGTTGGTGCTTTTCACAAAGAGCACAAGGCAAAATGACAGTGTTCAAAGTGCATCAGCAGAGCTCCTCTGACCGGTACAGTGGACTACAGTTATTCTGTGATGCTTTAAAGCTTCTGTTACCACATGGCCAGAAGCTTTTCTTTTTGTTAAAAATCTGTAGTAACGTTATGAGGTCAGAGACTCCCGTGTGCTCAGTTGCACACAGTTTATATTAAACACTGCCATTTTAAATACTGTTTGACTACTTAATTAAGAGCATGATTACAGAGAAATTCAGCCCCTCAGCCTGCAGCAGCATTACAGGAATAGCAATTGCCACATAAATTCAAGATGAGGAACTGCCTGACACAGCAGCACATTTGGAAAAGCAACGTACCTCTTCTTCAAATACCAGTAGATCGTGGCACATCCAAATCCTGAGGCCAGGCTCACGTGTGACTGTGGCACAGGAAGGGAGGAGAGGAAGGTGGGGCTGCAGCGGCCGTCCTGCCAAGTCACCAGGTGACTGATGAACTGTGGCTCAAAGGCAGGGCCTGTGCCACACTCGCTCCACTTGCAACCTGAAACACAAAGTATCCAAGAAATCCAGTGACTCCCTGCAGTGCAGCCTGCCTGGCATCCCTCATTTCTGGACAGGCTTGATAATTTGTTCAACATACTGGAAAAAGGGCAG
The DNA here is from genome assembly GCF_003031625.1 of Empidonax traillii. Lineage (NCBI taxonomy): Eukaryota > Metazoa > Chordata > Aves > Passeriformes > Tyrannidae > Empidonax > Empidonax traillii. The sequence continues at coordinate 126,447 of NW_020955515.1, forward strand.
AAAGAGAACCAGCAGAGACTGTAATCAAATTATTTGGTCATGGTTTTTCAGCCCCAGATTACTTCATAATGCCAGTCATCCTTTCCTCAAACAGAGCATGGTATCCAAGCCCTTCCTTTTCTCTGAGCACTCCTAGTGCCTGAAGGATCAAGCCACTTACCTCTTGAGATATTAAAGATACTTAAATAGCAGGTGAGACACAAAAAAAAACCCCAACCACAGCTGTGCTATGGGAGCCAAGGAGCTGATATGGCAGCTCTCACTTAGAAACCTCAACCAGGATCTGTCACATCACAACCTGGAGAATGCTGTGGTAGCAACAAACTGCCCATGACAGACAGCACCAAGTTTTATCACCTTTTAAGTCAACATGCTCTTGCTTGTTCCCTTAATTCCCTGTTCAATCAAGACTGCCTGAACTGAATTTCCAATTGGTTTGCTTTTCTAGTTTGAAATGGATTCTAAGAAATATTATTAACCATAATTCTAACCCCAAAGGATGCTTTTAAAATTTTTTATTTGTGTCCCAAAGGGTCCTGGATCCACTTAGTCCACTCAAAACAAATGAGAGCAAACACCCTCTTTCACTTGACAGAAATGAAACTAAAGAGGCATGTGGCTTCAGGACATAAAATATTTACCAATATGACATAAGAACCTATGTCTATGAACCCATGAGGCTTTGTTATGCAGCTCTTGGGACACGTGGAAAGCAAAACAACTCCTTCAGTCCATCAGCCTTTGGATTTCTTTCTTTCTAATCATTTTAGAATTTAACATAAAATTACAGCCAGAAAGGAATAGCAGAGTGTCTCTTCAAGCAATTAAGGCCCTGACAATTTCTGACAGGCAATGAGTAGCACTTTTGGGAAATCTAATCTATGGTTCACAATAAATCTTTGCTTAATCTGCATAAACCCTATTACAGCAAGACTTGTATAACTGCATTTATATATAATTGTTCAGATTACATGCACATCATAAGGTAAAAAGAAAGAAGACATGGAACCACACTCTGGAAGCTTTAGACTTCAGCAGGTTTATAAGGTAAGAAGATAATCCATCCCTGTCTCAGAGGGCTGGCAATCCAAGGCCTGGATTTTTCCAGTATCCTCACTATCCCAAGGATCATCTGGGTATTTGCACAGTCAAGCCCCACGTGACCACCCCACTGCAGCTGATTTTGTTTCTGAGGTCTTGCCAAGCAGCTGAGCATCCAGAATCATGACCACAGTCCTTTCTCAGCTCCCACTAAGAGAAGCACAAGCAACAAAATGAATGCAACATGACAGTCCAGGATATCCTAGGAAAGAAACGGTTTGGGATTTTTTGAGGGGAAGAAACCAGAAAGTTATGGAGATGCTGGACAGATGACAGTTATTCACAACTAACAAGCCACAAATATGTCATTCCTCCTTCATGTAATTGCTGACTCTGCAGGGGTCTCATTAGACTAAATCCTTTAAATAATCCGTGCAAACAATATCATTAACTACAGTAATTATGGGATGTTAAAGAATTAATGTTACCTTTATCACTTTTCCAAAACACAACCCCATGCATTTGTCCTGAAATCCCAATGTGGGTGACTCTCCGGAGCTGCTGCTGAGGTAGAGCAGCCACACACTCATTCAGTGCTCTTATTATTCTCTGGACATCCTGCTCCATTCCCTGCAAGCAGAAAGCATCAGATATTAAATACTGCTCTTCATTTTCCTCATAAAGAGGATTATCCATGTGTTCTGACAGGCATGCAGCCTCCTTTACATCGTCCTAAAGCTCTTCCCTATCCACTCACTGTTGATTTTCATGATGTTGATATTTCACTTCTGGATATTTTACTCCTAAAACTACCCAGCAAACTGATCTGCTCATCAAACTGAACAAACTGTGCCTCAAGAAGTTCTATTGCAGCTTTCACACTTTCAAAGGTTCAAACTACTTTGTGACAGACCAGTATCAAGATTACAAACATAACTACTCAAATATTAGTCTACAGATAAATGTGAACTTTGTGCTTAGGTACTTTTGGCTGCACAAATGTGGCTGTGGGGAGGAGGATTGGCCTGTTTGGTATCTTTGTTTAGAAATTGGCCCTGTACTCACTACAATACTAGGCCAGAGGAATGCTGATGCACATTTTTTATGATTCTGATTCATCCTTTTTTTTAGACTGACCAACACAATGGATGAAAAGATCTTTTATAGTACATGTTCCCGGTTATTTCCACCGGGAATTTCCAGTTATGATTCCATCTCTCATTAAAGTACATAATACCCTTCCAGTTGGCAAGTGGTTGCTGTTCCCTGACTGGGAGTGTCAAAGACAAGGTGGTGGTTCATGGGAGAATAGTTTCAGATTGTCCTGGGCAACTTTCCAAAACCTGGGTCTTTCTTAAATCAAGCAGCTCTACCTGACTTCCTTGAACAGCGAACAGGGAGTGTTTTAACTCTACTTTCAGGTATCCATAAACATGCGGCAACCATGTGTCAATCTCGGCATAAAACAATCCAAGAAAGCCACCGGAATCTGCACAGCGTGGCAAAACCCAGGCGCTACAAGGCAAGACTGGTGTCAGTGTTCCCTGCCAGCCCTTACCTGCGGTCCAGCTTCCAGGCTATCGGTGTGTGCCTGCGTCTCCCTGGAGCAGCTCTGTGCCACCGCCAGCCCCCGCTCTGTCCCTGTCACCAGGGCCGCCTTCACCGACGTGGTGCCCAGGTCTATGCCCAGCACACAGCTGGGCTCAGGGCTGCCCGCCATGGCCCTGAGGGGACTGCTGTCAGCTTGCCCACCGCATCCAGGGGGACCGACACGGCTCCCTGCGCCCCGGAGGGGTTTACCTGCCCTCCAAGAGCCGAGAGCACACGCGGTGTGGGCTCGCAGGGACGAGGGAGCAGCGCGATCTGGACTTCGCCCTCAGGATGAGGGTGCCTCGCCCTCAGCGCTCGCCAGCCACTACCCCCTGGACCTGTGACAAACCGCCCCCTCCCCAGCCCTCCCGGCTGACACGCGCACCCTCAAGCCAGACTTTTTGTCGAAAACCAGACTTGACAAAAATCAAACCAGGACGGCGCCCGACCCGCCCTGTCCCAGCTCGGGGCTCTCCCCCCTCACACACCCGCTCCGCCACACCCAAGATGGCCTCGGGGGCGGCCGCAGCGGCGCGGTGGGCGCTGGGCGGGGAGTCCACGGGCGATCGCCTCACGTGAGAGCTGAAAAGGGAAGAGCCGGGACGGCGCCGGGCGCTGAAGGAGGTGGGTGTCCGCAGGCTCCCCGGTACGGCCGCGTATACCAAACCAGCGGGTGCCCCGCTCCGCCGGGGCTCCCGAGGGGAGGGCGGCGGGACTACAAGTCCCAGCGTGCCCCGCGGCGCGCTGCCAGCCGCGGGGGGCTGGCGGAGGCGCGGGGGCTGCCGAGATTTGTAGTTCCCGCGCGTTGGGGTTGGGAGGGGGGTCCCTCACGGGACAAGCGCTGAGGTAAAAACGTAAAGATGCCCCCGGGAAGTCCGGGCACACAGAGGGGCTTGGAGGTCGGTGTGCTCTCTGAGGGGTGCTGAGGGTCCCTCGGCCGGGGTGGGGGCCGCGGTGCTGGGAGGGGGGTATTTGCCTCGGCTGCCGCCCGAGGGGATGGGCTGTGGGACCTCAGCAAAGCTTCTCCCCGCTTTCTCCGCAGCTTTTCCACCATGAGGACGAGGTACCTGCTCCCCGCTCTGCTGAGCCTCTTTCTCGTGCTGCCGGGGCCTGGCGGTGAGTGTTGGGTCATCCCAGTTTGGCCCCGCGGGGCTCCAGACCATCAAGAGGTGGAAGTGGGCAGCTCTCCGGTTATCCCATTACAGCTCTCCAGGGATACCTGGGCCACGTTCCCATCAGCTCTTCTCTCACACCTCACCTTGGCTTGGTGTCAGTGCTGTGCCCAGGCACCTCTGTGGGGGAGCCCTCGTCTCACGCTCCAAAATCTGTGGAAGCAGATTTAATACTGCCTGGGATGCAGCCAGAGATAAGCTGAGGACCTCCTCTGCACCGAAATAATCTTCTTAGGAACACTGTGTAATATGTGGCAACAGGGGGGGAAAAAAAAAGTGTCCAGGCCAATCTGTGCAAACTGTGTTCTCTCTCCATTTCTGGTCTTATTTTTACATAGCTCTATGTTCTTTCCCCTTGTCTCTTGTGCCTTTTAAACACACAATGAATAAAATAGGCTTGGATTCCACATGGCAAAACTGATGATGTCTGACCAGTTTAAGGTTTTGATAGTGGTTGTCCTGGCACTTGGAATCTTGGCCTCTCCTAAAGCGTGATGTGGTAGAACATAGCTGGGTTGTTGTACAATGCAGCCCTTAATTCAATATTTCAGAGCACTGTGAGTAAGGTGCTTGAGATTCTTGAAGTGTTAAGATAGTAAATGTACATTCCCTTGGACATCTAGGTACCTTGTTTGAATTTGTGATCCAAGAAGGAATTTTAAACTAAATTTTGGGCATTTATGACTCTTAGATTACTAGGATCACATCAAGAATCAATGTGGGTTTGCAGTGTTCTACGGCCTTCACTTGGCATGAACTTCTGTTGCACTTCACATATTTAAATTGCTTCCTTGCAATGTGTTCAAGTGAGTTATTTACTTCTCCTTTTAAGTTGTTTAGTCACCTTAACTTCAGCACCTTTAGTTGCTGTACTCCCTTTGCTGTGTTTCTTGTGTACTAATGTGATTGATCTGATACTGCAGGTACCAGTTGACAAAATGTCTATGGCCCAAAAGAAAATAGGTTGTTCTTCTGAAGGAGCTGTTCATAGTAATTGAGATTTGTGTGGGTGTTTGTGTTTTTTTTTTTTCCCCCCCTCAGATGGAGTCATTGTATTGTCTGTCCCTGAAGTGGTTTCTTTGGAAAGTGGAAGTTCAACAAACGTCACCATCTCTCTGAGGTAAAATCATGATTGCAGCTTTACTTTCCCTTTGGAACAAGGAGCTGTATTCCATAAGTGAATGTACAGTTCCTCCATTTCTAAAAATTGATGCCAAAGAGAAACTTGCATTTCCTGGAAGGAAAACCTCAAGGACAAATGGTCAGTGGAGTTCTCTAGGAAAGACGTGCAGGACTGTGTCACTTGGAGAGGGGTTTTCTTAGGGGTTTTTTGTTTTGTCTTACTGCTGTAATTTCTGTCCTTCATCACCCCGCCCTCTCTAGTTCAGATAAAAGAACCAGTACAATTCTCACACACTTGGGTGCTGGTGTTCCTCTGAGTACCAGGCAGGGACTGCTGTGCGTGGGCTGCTCATTGCTGAGAGGGCTTAGCAGATACTCCCCCACATCCCTGCAGCAATCTCTGAACTCAGGCACCAGCCTAACTTGTTTCTTCTGCCTTCACAGGGCTCCATTAAATGAGACACTGGTGATAACTTTTAATATTACACACTCCTCAAAGAACAGCACCATCGTTGAACTGCCTGGTGAAGTAAGTGCCTGAACAGACTTGTGACCTTAAACAAAAGGCTCCTGCTGGTGTGATGCAATTCCTTTCTCTTCCCTCCACTTTGCCTTGCAGGTACAGTTCCCTGCAGGTCACACTAAAGCAGACTTCCAAGTGAAAGCAGATGATGTTGGACAAGTAACAGTTTATCTTTATGCCACTAATTCCAACTTAACTGGGTGAGAAGCTGTTTTTTAGTTCCGCTTACTCTCCTATAGCTTCCTAAACTTTGGGGTAACTATTCCCTCCTTGTAAAGTGGGATGTAGTTGAGATGATGTGATAACCTCCGGCAAACCCCTAGGGTGTTCAGATAAAGAGAGAGCATGGAAGCAGAGTTTCTTGGTGTTTTAGATTTAATTACTAGATAACTGAGTTATCACAGCTCCTCAGTCTGGTTTTAATAACCCTTCCCAAAAGCATGAAAACTACCTGCCAGATTTTCCAGTCTGGGAAGCGTTTGGTTGTCGATGTTCCAGGGGGACACTGATCCTTCTGTGCAGGCTTTGCTCTGGATTTCTAACAGCCTGGTGCAGCTGTCACATCACCACCATGACATGCAGGTGCTTTGCTTTCTAGTTTAGGGCAACCCTCTGCTCACAGGTGCCAGTTCTCCCTCCCAGGAAAAGTCCAGCACGATGTAGAAAGCTGGACTATATTTACTTGCTGCCCAGATGTTACTGAGCAACAAGATGCTCCTGTTTTACTTCCTGGTTTTGCTTCTGCTTTTGAGACTCGAAGCAAAGGCAGAGGTGAGCACGTGGGACGCTCACAGGACGGGGCCACGATCATGAGGCTTTGCTGACAGAGCGGGGAAAGTGCAACTCTCTCTTGCCTGACAGAACCTTGTGGTAGGAGAGTGGAAGCCATAGGCAAGAGATGATCTTTTTGAACATTCCTGTGGTATAGATATGGAAAGGAAATAATCAGGCCAGAAGGAAAGGGAGGTAGGAGTGGGAGCTGTCCCAGACATAACAAGGACACTAAAGAGAAGGGGAGCGACTCAGTTGCAATCAACTGAATCTTTATTGTCTTGCCTCAACACCTGAACTCTATTTCCTCTCTCAAAGCAGAGCAAGACAAAAATTTCCTGAAAAAAGTGTGAGCAGATGAATTAACTACTTCTTTTTGCATCAACCATCAGACCTAGGATTCAATTCCAAGTGATCCACAGCATCATAGTGAGATATGCTGATGAGGTGATTGGCTGGATCTATTTCGTTGCCTGGTCCATCTCCTTTTACCCTCAGCTCTTTGAGAACTGGCGACGAAAAAGGTAAAGAGACTTAGGATGTGTTTGCAAGTCACTTAAGCACTCCTGCAAATCCTGTTTGTAGCTTCAGTTACATCCATCTCGGTTACTGTGAATTAGCCATGGAATGATGGGGAAAAAAACAGGGCAAATTGCAGCCCCAGTGAGCTTTTATACATGCAGGTTAGAGGAAACTAAATGCATCCTATGGACACCTGATCCTAAGGTTTGGCATCCAGTACTGAATTGTGGTAGAGGAGACTTCCCCATTTGGTGTGATGTTGCAAATCATCTGCCTGAGCCAGTTGTTGTGATCATTTTCAAAGACTGCAGCCTTGAGAGCTGTTTCTCAGACCCTTCCTTGCAGTGTCATCATTAGGCCAGCTCCCCTTAAACTAAGTGACTCTAAGTAGAAACGTTCTTATATATGAGAACTAAAGCATTTATTCTGGCAGAGATGCACTAGTGCTTCAGGCTGGAATGGCTTTATCAGACAAGCTGAACTTATGGAGGGGTCAAGTTAAACAGCAGGGACACAACCTGGTCAGTGAGAGCTGTGTTACTGCACCTTGCTTCCTCATGAGCCCACAGCATTGTGTTGTCACAATGCCTGAGGCTTTTGCTTAATCAGAAATTGCCTATAAATCAGTACATTTTAGGGTCAAGCTGTCCCTGGAACTGCCTGTAATGCTCTGATCATGTTTCTCTTTTTTATTTTTCTCCCCTACTCCAGTGTTGTTGGCCTAAGCTTTGACTTTATAGCATTAAACTTGACTGGCTTTATAGCATACAGTGTGTTTAACGTTGGCCTCTTCTGGATTCCCTTGATTAAGGTGAGCATGATTCTCTCTAAATACTTGCCTGGGGTTGGGTATCTACAGGAGGGCATTAAGACATGTGGCTGGTTTTGGTTTCTCTTACCTTTAGGAGGAATTCCTGGTCAGTTATCCCAGCGGGGTGAACCCCGTGGCCATCAATGATGTTTTCTTCAGCCTCCACGCAGTAGCTCTGACTCTTCTCACCATCATTCAGTGCTGCATCTATGAGGTGGGTCTGGGTGCTGGGCTCACCTGTGGGCTCTGGCAGAGCTCCCTCTGCCGGGCACCTCAGCGCTCCTTTGGGGCTCCAAAATCCTCCTCACTGCACTTTCACTGCCTTCCCGGCAGCCAGGCTTCACAATCCAGCTGCCTTCATCTTCCTAAGTTAGCAACAACTCCACTGACCGTATCTGCTTCAGCCTTATGGATGTTCTGAGCTTGTAAGTAAACTCCTTAGGGACTCATAACAACTGAGGCAAACAGCAGGTTCACAAAGTTCCCAAGCAGATCTCTAGCCAGCATATAGATTACAGCTGTTCAAACTTGCAGCTTTTTTCCAGCTTCTTTTATCCTGAAACAGCTGTAAATGCCCTTTTACAATTCACACTTTTTCAGGTGAGACATTGATTTTTACAGTCAGGTGGTTCTTTGTTTAATTCTCATGTAAAAGCCTCTGAGCTGAACAAGGTGGTAACTGTTTCTCTCTTGGGGTTCTTCCTTTGGTGATGCTAAACCCAAAACTGTAAGAGCCCATCTGTCCCCACTGCCAGGTGCAACAGTCATTTCAAGTGAACATTTAGAAAGCAACCATAAATCTTTTACCATAATGGCATTATCAGCCTTTTGGATATATAGGAACTCTTTATATCATCAGACTGAAATTGGGAGATTGTTACAGACCATGCACTATAAATACTCCAGAATTGTTTCCCCCTTACTCAGGGGACAACAGTGTTTCAAAATATTGATATGAATATTGCTCATCAGCTCTTGCAAACCTACACCTGGTTGCTGTAGCACTTGCCTAATTTTGAAGTTCCCTTGTGGTACCAGCCTAACTGGTCAAACAGGTTTGGACTGCAGTGTTGCACAGTCATGGGCAGACTGGATCTCGGTGTCTGGGGATTTATGACCAGACCAAACTCTATCCGTGTTTCTGTTTCAGAGAGAGGGGCAGAAAGTGTCCAAAGTTGTTGTTGGATTACTGGCACTTGCATGGATCTTCACCTTCACAACACTGTTCCTTGCTGCAGCTGAGGAGATGACTTGGCTACAGTTCTTATTCTGCTTCTCCTACATCAAGTTGGCAGTCACACTGATAAAATATTTTCCTCAGGTAAATCTGAACTCCTTTGCTTTTATGCTATGTTCTCAAGCCTGCAGTGTGTGCTCTTGAAAGTCTGGCTACACTAAACCACCAATGATTATTTATTAAGGCTTTTTGTGACAAAACCAGCACAGTTATACCTGAAGCTGCTTAAATATTCATCTGCAATGGCCGTGCATGACACACTGACTGACTCTGTGTTACACTCCCAGGCGTACATGAACTTCCATCGGAAAAGCACTGAGGGCTGGAGCATTGGGAATGTGTTACTGGACTTCACTGGTGGAAGCTTCAGCCTTCTCCAGATGTTTCTGCAGTCATACAACAATGGTAAGCCTGGAACTGAGCTGCTGGGGCCTTTCTTCATGGGGTGATACAAGACCAGCTGTAAACCAGCAGGTTATCTCAGGAGAATGGTGTTTGTGCTCTGGTATGGGGAGTTGTTCTTTTACAAGGAATAAAGAATCCGCTCATACCCCCTCAAGATACAAAATGAAGTAGCTGTTCTGAAGAAACCACAGGAACAGTTATTAATTAGCTTTGCATAAGATGTGAACTCCAGTCAGTCCTAAGGTGTGTCTAAGGTAATAATCATGAACTTCTCTAACATGCGTGGCATGGCCTCATAGTCTTGAGACAAGACTGCACTTGAGGAGTTAGACTTAACTCTAATTTTGTGTTTGACAGATGAGTGGAAGTTAATCTTTGGAGATCCAACCAAGTTTGGCCTGGGTGTCTTCTCCATCATCTTTGATATTGTTTTTATGGTCCAGCACTACTGCCTTTACAGGAGACGAGGGTATGAACCTTGTGAATAACAAACATCACTTTAAACTGAACTCGCCCCTACACTGGCTGAGGGCTTTCAAGATTCCTGCTGCCAGTCACCAGGAATCCTGATCCTGATCTCTGTCTATAATTTGATCCTCTCTGGTGTGGAATGTTGCCTTGCCAAACACTGATTACCAGATGCCTTAAGGACAGACAAGCTCTCTGGCCACCACCTGCACAGGGGAGACTCGTGCCTGTGGAAGCTGCACACACGGTTTTAGCTTGAGCACTCCAAGCAACACGTGGCTATTTTTTCATTAACAACAGGGAAGGGAAAGACCAGAATGATGTCTTCCTGATTGGGAGTGAAGCACAAAGAACAGAGTTCTGTCTTCCAAAAATCTCAGATCTTGTTCGAGCAACCACTTAATATCTTAATGCAGTGACTGAAGACTGTGGATCCAAGCGCTGCTGCAGACTCCTCAGACAGCTCACAGCACCACTCAGGCTGGCAGTTAACAGCCAGAGTGGGACACAACAATAATGGAGTTGGTAATAAATGCACAAATATTCAAATTTTAACTCTATTAAAAAAATTCTAAGAAGCAGAAACTGTATTCTCATTTCTGTTCCTATTTCACTGAAAGCATTTTCAAAGGTGCTAAGACAAGAGCTCAGAATACTTCTGGTTGCTAACTTCATTTTGCTCAGTTGTACTGACATGCCTTAAATCCTGATGGGTGGATGGTAAAGATTAAAGATTTATCAAAGGAGTGGGCCATGTTAACAGCCCCATGATTAGAGTTTAAGCATCAGCTTTTGTTCCTGGGCAACTTTCTGACTACACGTGGTACTTTAGGTAGAGATTAAGGTCTTGAACTTGGAAGGTAAGTGACCTTTTAAAAGAACTAGAAGGGAATCCATGCATTTGTACTTGAATAATTGAATGCTTAAAACCTCATGTGTTTAATAGGTGTCAGCCTAAGGAAAAGCAGGTTCTCCCCATCTAGAACCCAGGTGAAGTTTGACAGCTCAGTAACACCACAACTACCCACCAGTGACACCAGACCTTACTGACCTCAGTCCACACTCCAAGCCAGCCAAGAGGTCTCTGCTGGAGGCATCCAAGTGATGTGGCACTCTTAAATGTAAGGAGAAACAGCTCAGGAAATCCAACTTTGTTTTATTGTGTGTAAAATCAAGTGAAATAGCAGTACAAATAGCAGTGTATCCTTTATAGTAACAAAAATAACTTCAACTTGAAAGACTTAAAATTTACCACGGAATTCTTAAGTTACAAAAATTCAAAAGCAGGATTGTAGTCATTCCATAGATATAAAATTGGTAAAGAGGCATCTGCTGGTGTGCACAGAACAGTCTGAGATGCATCAATCACAACATGGCACAGCAGTAATGTACTGAATAAGTTAGTCTGCCACCTCCTCGTGTTCTATTTACAACAGCTTACCTGAAGACTGCTGAAGGAAAGTCTAGATATGTAGAAATCAACTGAAGAGGATTAAAAACTCCAGTTTTTGTGTAACTGTAAAGCTGGCTGGCTAACCAACCACAGGATGCCAGGTCATGAACTTAGTGTTGCAGCCAGAATCCTCAATCCTGTGGCATGTTGATTTAAACAACTTAGTATCCTACTAGAAGTTTAAATTTGGTCAAGAGGCACTTTTGCAAGTTACTGGCATATTCATCTCTTCCATCCAATAAATCAGTGATTTACACCAAGTCTTCTAGAAGACAAACCAAAATCTACCCCTCCCCATTTCAAGACTGATAGAAGTGGAATGAAGAATTGAAAACTCAAGGGATACAAGCAGCTTTTTTTTTTTTTGGTAAGTTCAGCAACACTGTTTTCTTTCCTGCTCCATATTCCTTTAATTTAAACTCAGTTCATCTGATGCTCCAAATTACTTGGGAACAAGGAGAATTAAGGTTTTATTCTGCCAGGGAGGCTGAACTGTAGTGTCCATGAAGCTGTAGTGTTCTTCCCAGGGACTGCTCTAACACTTGTGTGCTACTCAGTTGTTTCTTGTCTGAAGAGGCTGCTTTGTACATGGGATCTTTGCAGGGAGCTGAAATGCCCCAAACCCTTCAGCACACTCTGCAGCCCTCACAGGGTGTGGGATTAGTACAGTGCTCCTCCCCACAGCAGTGTGCAGCTCTTCATTCTGGCATTTTAATTGGATAGCATGGAAGGGACAGGACAGCTCACTGCTAAAAGCTTAGGCACAGCAAACCCTCTGGTTTTTCATGGCAGAAGCCACATTTCCTCTTAAAATAGGAAGCTTTTTTTGTTACAGGAGAATCCTGTCAAAGTTAAGGCTTTTCCAGTTGCTCTTAGGTAAGTAGAGTTTGTCCTGCCCCAAAAGCCACAATGACAAAAGTCTTGCCATGTACCTGCAGGGCAGACTTTAGAGAAGCACTCTGCTGATGGGGACTATTGTTTTACTACTGCCAGTTACACCAGAGGAAGTTAAAATTAAAAAGTAGTGTTTACCACAGGTAGGAACGTGCACCCCTTCCAGACAACCTGTTCCAGTCTAGCATTTGTTTCTTTCTTTGATACCAGCCTATACATCTCCCTCCCTAACCCTTCCCCAGCTCCATGACTGATTAGGACATCATGGATTGCTGCACAGCCTTCTGCAGGGATTGCCTGGTCACCAGCAGCCGGACAACCTCCTCGTTCCTTTTTGTCAGCCTCTTCCTGGCCTGGTCATGGGTCACCATTGTCATGTCCCAGCCATTCACCTGGAGGAAAAAGACATGAAATGAGGCAGGTGCAGGGACTCACAGGTGTCCTGTTGGTGTTCTGTCAAGAACCATGCAGTGGATATGCTTATGCCACAGCTCAGTTTATAAACAAACCCCACAAACTCTCCTGGCAAGTACCCAGATGACCGTTTTTCCCCAGCAGATGTTTGTGTGCAGTGTGCCCGTGGTGCTGTGTTAGTTCTGTGTTATTTGGGTGTTTACCTGCATGATCTTATCTCCAATCTGGAGTCCTGCAACTTCTGCTGGGCCTCCCTCTGTCACCCTCGTTACATAGATACCCTGGAAAAAAAAATGAAGTGCTCATTCACTAAAGATGGGAGCATTAAATACTCAAGGGCCATTCTACTACAATGCAAAAATACTTTATAGTGTATTTGTGGAATTCTAGTTTAAAAAAAAGGCTTGTGCAATGTTGGTCAATGGAAGAGGGGGAGAGCTCATTTAAACAACTTCACTTTGCAAGTGATAATGAGGCAACTTCGGTAGTAGTGATGTGAGAGGACAAAGACAGATGCTGAGTTGGATCCCTCAGCCTTTTGGAGAAGGAGCTGCTGCAGGAAAAGAGCATCTGACCTTGTCAGTCTTGTCTTCAGAGAAAGGATTCTGAGTAGGGTCCTGATCAATGCCACCCCCGATGCTGAATCCCAGAATCAAATTGTCACCTTGACGAAGCTTATGGATTTCAATTCTTTGCTGAAAAGAGGAGGAGATAAAATAGCTGAGTGTTGTGATGACTGGAAGAAATCTTGTGTGTTTCAGACAGAGATAGGACAGGAAGCCATTCTGTGCTCAGCCCAAGGGTTCTCATGCCATGACACAGCCGAGCACCTTAATTACTCAGAGCTTTATCCCCTGCCTGGGGATAGAAGGGAACAACACTAAAACCAGAGCAGGTCTCTTTAAACATGACTCATGCCTTGATAACCAGCAGTCACTCATGACCGGCCTCATCTCACTTGTTACCCACGTGCCCTGTGTTCCTGCTAGTCCTATCAGCAGAAATGACAACCTATTATTAGGATGGTTCTTTTTCAGGATAACTTATCCACACTTTTGTAATCCAGGGGCAGGTTCCTTGCTGCCAGATGCACACAGGCATCTGACAAGCTTTATGCATTATGTCAGCATTGTACAAATGCCAGCAATTCCTGAGCCAGGATGAAGAGCCACGGTCTTAACTGGCACAATAACCTCTCAAAAGGTGATTTCAGCCTATCTACTGGAAGATGTTCCTGCTTATTCCAGGGCTGGATGAGGTGACCTTTAAAGGTCCCTTCCAGCCCAAACTGTGAGAATTCCTCACAGGCACTGGACTCAGGCCCTCCTGGGATCCAGACTGACTGGGATCAGTGGATCCACAGTGGGATCCACAGCAGGATGTGCTCAGGGCTGTCAGCTCTCAGACACGGGGGGGGACTGTGCAGCCTGTTGCAAACGAGGTACCAGTCACACTCCCAGGGCACAACCACCTTTAATGTTCCAACCACTGGAAGGCACAGAGTCCTTCACTTGCACTGTGTGCAATTACCTCACTTTAAAAGCTCTGCTTCCTAAACCCCACCCAGGCAAGCAGGTGCTTTATCCCGGTGGTCCTGGTACCGGGAGAAGGCGCTTCAGCCGATCACGGCCACTCGTCCCCTCTTTTCTCAAGCAATACCCGAGCAGCCGGCGAGCCTAGGCAGGGGTCTGTCCCTCGGACCTGCGGACCTTCCCCCCAGTTCTCCCACCCGGGAGCACAGAGGCGCTTGTGCCCCGAGTGCCCGGCGGGGCCGGCCGAGCTCTGACAGCCCCCGCGGCAAGCGGGGCCGGGCGGACCGCGCCCTTCGCCCGCTCCCTCCCCGCAGCCGGCACCCACCCCCGGCGGGCACCTCCGCCCGCTGACAGCCCGCAGGGCGCTGCCAGGCGGCACCGCCACCTCTGGCCCCGTCCCGTCCCACACCCTTCGCCCGCTCCCTCCGAGCAGCCACGGACCGGGGCTGCCCCGGGACAATCCTCCGGGGATGAACATCCTCCCGGCGGTGACGGGCTGTCCCGGGACAAACGCCATCATCTCCCCCCGTGCCCCCTGTCCCCGCTCACCACCACGGCGGTGACGGGCTGTCCCGGGACAAACGCCATCATCTCCCCCCGTGCCCCCTGTCCCCGCTCACCACCACGGCGGTGACGGGCTGTCCCGGGACAAACGCCATCTCTCTCTCTCTCTCCCCTCTCTCTCTCTTTCCCTTCACGTCGCCGCCCGAACAAAAGCGCCTCGCCCGGCCCCGCCCCCTTCCCTCCTCCAGCCAATCGGGTGCCGCCCCGCCCGCGGCGCGCCCCGCGCGCGTCCGCGTCCCGTGGGCCCCCGCGCCAAGATGGCGGGCGGGCGGTGTGGGCGGTGCGGTAGGTGCGGGTCGGGCCCGGCGGGGCCCGCGGGGCGGGAGGTTCGGCCCGGCCCGGTCCGGCCTGGCCCAGCGGGGCGGGAGGTGGCGGTGGGGCCCGGTGACGGGCGCTGTGTGCTGTCCCTTGGCAGGGTGCGAGGCGTGACGGAGCGGCGGTCCCGCGGAGCTGCGCGCCGCCGTGGATGAGAGGTACCGGGGGGCGGGAGGGCCGCTGAGGGGCCGGCTCGCTGAGGGCGGGCTCGGGGCTCGCACAGCCCCGCCGGGCTCGTCCAGCCTTGTCTGTGCTTCACCGCAGTGCCACCCCGGGAGGTCGCCGCGGGGGAACCATGGCCGGCGTGGTGGCCAAGCGCGAGGGGCCGCAGTTCATCAGCGAGGCGGCCGTGCGGGGCAACGCGGCCATCCTGGACTATTGCCGCACCTCCGTGTCCGCCCTGTCGGGCGCCACCGCCGGCATCCTGGGCCTCACCGGCCTGCACGGCTTCATCTTCTACTTCCTGGCCTCCGTCCTGCTCTCCGTGCTGCTGGTGCTGAAGGCCGGGCGCCGGTGGAACAAGTACTTCAAGTCGCGGCGGCCGCTCTTCACGGGGGGGCTCGTGGGGGGGCTCTTCACCTACGTCCTGTTCTGGACTTTCCTCTACGGGATGGTCCACGTGTACTGAGCGGGGCACGAGGACTGTTGCCAAAAGTCACTACACGATAGGCCGGCTCACCTTCCAGGCTCTTTTCCATGGCTCGTGTCGTTAATGCTGTCGGTAAATTATGTCCAAATTAATCAGTAGCACTGTTCTAATTAAAACTGAATGTGAAGCACCACTTGGGCGCCTCCTGTGAGTGTTTGTTTGCTGGCTAAGTGATAATTTCTGTCCCTAAATGCAGACACAGACATGGGTTTGGTTATTGTAATCCCTTGTATCATTTTTTGGGGGTAAGATGCACTAGTTACAGTCCCCTCTGGATTTGCTGCCTGCCCCTACACACAAATGCTTCTGGAGCAGTGTGTAACAGCTCTGCAATAATCCACTGACACAAGGAAATCACGTAATAAGGTGTAAGTAAAGGTTTGGTACAGAAATGTATTTGAGCTGCTAGTGCAAATGTTCTCTCCCACAATTGCTGTCTGTACATGTAACCACAAATGACACTGGCTACCAGAAAAGTCACTAAATGGTGCTCTCACAAGTCAAACACTTCACTCATTTTCAGTGCTGCTCTGTGAAATGATCCACAGACAACCAACACCCCTGCTGGCACGTTCTGTAAGTGATCAGTGCAGTGTTGTGGTTCCAGAGAGGACAATTCAGCCACCATACAGGTAATACCTTCCCTCTGGCGCTGCCCCTGCTCAATTGACTTTCTTACATCAGTGTGTCACCAAGAGCAGGTGATGTGTGAAACCTGATACAGCCTGTGCAGAACAGTCTTGGGGAGCACTGCCCTGAAGGGACACATTTTAGTGCTGTACATTCAATACAATGAGAAAAAAAACCAAATAAAATTCAAGAAACAAGCTCCTGAGAAGGAATCTGGTTATTTTTTATTAACAGCAAGGGTTGTTGGGAATTGTGTTAAACAGTATAAAGAAGGGAAACGTTCTAGGGAATTTTGGAGGCCTCAAGACTTTAAATTCAGGAAATAGCTTTGGTCCTCTGAAAAGAGGAGGTTGTTTTGTCGAGTTAAAACAGTGGTTTCAGCAGAGCACAGTCAGCTTTGTGTGGTGTGATGAGCAACTTGGTCTCCACGGGTTGTGCCTGGGCTTGATGCCACATGTGGGGTTCACCGTGTATTTCACCATCTAAAAATGACTCAACTGGAATTAACCCCTGACAGTCAAAAGGCCGGGCTGTTGTAACTCTGAAAGGCCTGACTAGTGCAGTTACACACGTGATGAGTGGTGTTTGCCTGGAGAAGAGGTTTTGGATGAGGTCAGAGGCACACAGCTTATCCTAAATTACCTCCACTGTTCTATTTCCTAGCTACATTTTTGACTCAATGCACAGAAGCAGAGGGAGTGAACTAGACTGGGTGGGGTTGCTATCAATGACTGGATTCAGAGTTTGACACTGCTAACAGAGGTGAATTTTAATTTAGAATCAACCTGTACCTCAGAACAACCACTTCAAAGAAGTTGCAGCAGAGGTAGGTACAGCTGCTGGTGCTGTTTGTGCAGACACTCAGTGGCAGCAGCTCCCTTAAGGCCACCTTCCCTCTGTCCAGAAATGTGTAGGGACACTGCAGCAGGAGCCCTTTAAATCTTGGTATTCAGAGAGTGCACAGAAACATTCCATCAGTTATCACAAGGACTCCCAGTAAGTGGTGACTGTCAGCACTTCAGAACTCTGCTCGGCCTGTGCCGAGCCATGCTGTGCAAGCTCTAAATGAGGCAGAAATATTGATTTACTGCTGTCTTCAGGAGCTGGTGAGTCAGTTCCTGTCAGCTCAAGAACATGCAAACTTTAAACAATGATGCTCTATAAGCCCTTTTCTGAAATTAGTTACATCTCCACATGAGCATAAACTGACAAAATGGGCTGCAGTGAGACCGATTTCTCTACCGAGAAACAAAGAAGCACTTGTATTTCCTGGAAGTTACCAATGTTGAAGTAGCACAGATGTCTTTAAATTTTCCTGCTGTTGGTGTATTTGGGGGAGCCTGGCAAGGCTCCCCTTTTCCATCTGCAGTGCAGTTCAGGGTACTGTGAGAAACACAGAAGCTTTAAGTGCCCCGTCCAGACCTCCCCAGCACGAGCAGGAAGGACAATACAGAGCAAGTGAAACCAGGCACTGAGCAAAGGAGGCAGAACCTAAAAGCACCCCTGTGCAGGTGCTCCCAGGGCTGTGTTGCTTTTCAGTGCATTAACCCCCATCTCTCTCACTGGGACCCCCAAAACTGTCTGTCCCTGCCTTGCTGCAGAGCCCTGCAGGCTCTGAAATGTTGGTTTTCTGAGCCAGCTGGGGGCAGGGATGGGGCAGCAGGTGAGGCAGCTGAGCCCCAGCCAGGGTTCTCTGGGCAGGACCTGCTCCTGCTGCTCCTGAGACGAGCAGAGCACCTTGGGAAGGCTTTTCCGGGAGAAGCACCATTTCCACATCCTAATAGTTACACACCCCCACGGGAGCGACTGCCCCACCCTGCCACAGGCCCTGCAGGACAACAGCCCCTTCCCCAGCTCCGAGAGCCGCTCAAATTCCACACTTCCCTGCAGGAGACAGGTCGGAGCTCAGCCTCAGCCCTTCTCAAAGTGCCACTGGTGGTTCCCATCACGGCTCTTCCACGCGTGGAATCAAAGCACAGCCACGGGACAACGCTGGCTACGGGCGTGGGTACGGATACATCTACCAGTGGATATAAAAACATTCATTTGGTGCCTTCTTTGTCCTTTTATAAAATCCTTTTATAAATCCAGAGTGGCGGCACACTGTTGCAAGCTCGGGATACCAGGGAAATCTCAGGGAAGAAGGGCAGTCTTTATAGGACACTTTTTTTTTCCTCTGGGAATCCTGGTAATAGGCAGTATCCCTGATCTCCACCTCCTGGTGCTGGTGTGGTTTCACACCTGTGTGGTTTTCCTGGAGCACAAGTCCAGCTGGCAGAGCCATCGCTGTGCTCAGAGCCCGCCCAGCTGGTCCGGGCTCTGATTCCCGTTGGGTGTAGGACTCGACAACGACTTCCTGGAATTGGACCTGAGGAAACAAGCACAGGTGACAGACAGGGCAAGCAGGCTGGTCTTATTTCAGGAAGCGACATGGGTAAGAGGTTCCCAGCCAAGCCAGTCCCACCTTACCCTAGAGACCCCTCTGTACAGCTAAACCCCCAGATTTCTGTTTCATGAGGCTTTTGGAGCTGCCCCAATTTCACTCTCGGTCATTGGGGATCAACAGTACAAGATCATTGACAGTCCAGCCCTGACACAGCAGCTGCCTTTGCTCCCCAGCTCACTGCAGCAATGAATTACAGAGGGAGCCAGAAACTTGGCTAAACTCATTGGGAGGAATATATTTCCCTGGCATTGGCCTTTGTTTGCCATTGACAGTTACTGTGCTCCTGTATCTCCTCCTATTTCTATTACTCATAACAACAAGCCATGACACAACACAAAGTCAAGCTCACTTACTTCACTTCCTCATACTTTTTGCCTCGATAAAAATTACTCTTCTTAATCAGATACAGCAACACCAGGTCACAAAAGAAGGCTCCCTGCAAAGAGAAAGAACTTGTGTTTTCTCTTTGGAATAGAAGAGGAAGTGTTCTGATCTCGTTAGCAATGAGCATGAATTAAAGAATCACTTGTAGAAGCTGTGTTTTCATTCATTCTCCAAGCATTTTATGGGGTATATATGTTATATATCTCCCCCTTACAGCTACAGGAGGGGTCTGGGTCCCAATGTGATAGTTTAAGGGAAAACATTCACTTACCGCTCCCATGAGCGCCAGCCCCGAACTGACATTGATAATGGTGGGAATGATGTTAAATTTCCCTGCCTGGAAGAAGAAAAGTCATGAAGCAATCGGTGAGAGAACAGCCCACAGAACAAACTGAAGGGTGTGGTACTGCACAGGGGAAGCTGCTGCTGCCTGTGGGTGTGTTTTGTTCCCATGGAGCAGACACAACCGTGGCAGATCCGCAGTGAACAATCTTGGAGGCTGAAGGTCTGTGTGTGTCTCAGATCCAACTGCCCCTGGCTGCAGTTCTGAGCTTGCATCATCCCTGAATTAGGCTTCTCTGTTTTTTTCTGCAGTGCATATGCATAGAAAATAAGTCTCTGGGGTGTTTTTACTTCTGTCAGGCTTTACATGAGCCTGGTTTTAGGTAGAGGAGGTGCAGGCTCAGCTGCACTCCAGGTCATCTCCCTAACGCAGGGTTAGCTCCACATGATCGGATGGGAAGAGCCCTTTCCTGTGACAAGCCAGAGAGGCTTCCCTCATCCTAGAGCTGCCTTCCCACTGAGAAGTGTCCCCTGGAGATAAATTTCTCTGGAATATTCTGGCCTGGGACCTCACCTTGCCATTGACCATCACATCGAAGCGGATTCCGTAGGCTTTAATGAGCGTCCGGTAGTCAACCCCCTCAGCATCCCGGTAATATTTGGCAAACCTGGAACACAACAATGCTGGTTTTAACTCCATCTGCCCCTCTGAACTCACTCTTCAAACAGATCTGTTCCCCTGGCAGCTTTAGCCTGCCAGGAGCACAACTCCCTCCCTCCCTCCCCTGCAGCTTGGCTGGGGCAGTGCCTGGCACAGGCTGGTGCCACTCCACTGCCAGCCTCCAACTCCTGCAAGTCAAACCAGCCCAGCCCAACTGCAGTGCTGATTGTGGCCTCCTCTTTACCCACCTGAAGTTGTACCCAGAAGAGATGGACGTTTCTGCAGACTTGTTATCCAGCCGGCTAAAAGAATAGTGAGGATTACATTCAGAAGGGGCTTTATCAAGATCACAGTTCCACTCAATCTGAATTCCTATCACACCACCCTTAACAAAAGAGAGAGACAGGGTGAGTTGTTTAAAGCTTAGTTCAGTTAAAGTGTCTTCAAATTTCTCAGGCCCTTGGGCGAGTTTTCCCCAGGGCCAAGAATCTGCATTTCTGGTCCCAGACATGGGCACACACTCCCCTGGATGGGCCCAGTTCAGGTGGGATATTAATCCCATTCATCTACACACAATCCCAGCCTCCCCTGTGCTCCTTTCTGAGGAGCTTTCTCCCAGGACACTGATTCCACTAATTTAAGTGGCTGTAACACACTTCACTTGAGAAGATTCTTTTATGCAGGAACCCTGAAGTTCTGGGTTTAAACCAATGGTGCAGTAATGTTGAAATTAAACACAAAATCCCTGCTGGCAGAGGTTTGGGCAGAATAACAGATAACTGACCCGACCAGCTCTTCCAGAGGACCCACATCACCCTGCCTCCCATTCCCTGGGGACGGGACAAACGGGACCAGCTTGACTTCAAGCACTGGCAACCCTCCAGTGCAGCCTGGACAGGAGGCAGCTCCCTGGGCAGCAGAAAGGACAGTGACTGCCCTCACGGCCACTCAGCACACAGAACAACCAGCTGGAAAGACAAGTGAGCCCAGGGGACACTCCTACCCCCAAGGCCATTTCCTGGAAGTTGCCCCCAGCCCAGCGGACGATGTTCCCCAGCACGAAGATGGGGCAGTAGGGATGCTCGGCACTGTAGCGGCAGGTCTTCAGGTAGGACTCGTTGTCAGTTGCCAGCACATTCATCCTGCACGTGGGGAAGAGGGAAATCCGCCCTGTGTCCCTCTTTCCTTGTCTCCACAGCCTGCACCAAGGCTGCAGAGACAAGAGATTTTCCCAAAGCCCCAGAAATGGCCCCGTGCCACCAGCCCCACCAACCTGCTGCTGGCCCAGGGAAAGCAGCCTGCCCATCCCCCTCCCCCCCCAAAATGACCTCCAGGACAGACAGGGACTTGGCCACCTGAATCTGGGCTCAAGAAAGGGCTGGCATGGAGCAGGTTGCCAAACTGCTCCAGGGCCACCTGGTTTTCTCAAGGCAAACCAATAAGGATGCTAAAAATGCCTATCTGAGCCCAGGAGAATAACCAGAACACACTCCTTTCTACACTGCAAACTAAACTTTGTTTGTTCATATTGCAGCAGCAAATGCAAACAACTATTTTAAATCTGCATTTTTCCCAGCCTTGTCCAGGCACCTTTGTTTTCATGGAAGAGGAGGAATATCTGTTGAGCAGAAGCAGCTCAGGACTATGCACTGGTTGGCAGAGATCCATCTGCCTTAGGAGTTCTGCTGCATCCCAAGCTGCAGGAACCACCAGACCTCATCCAGGGAAGGACAGCCTTCCTTCTCCCAATTGCTCTCTGAGAAGCTCCAAGCCCTCATTATCTCCTTGTTTCTGCGCAGCCTGAAGCCAAAGCAGAGGGAACACCCACCTCCCCAGCCCACCCCTCCAGCAGGAGAAGGACAGTGGAGCAAACAGAGGTTATTGGTTCCCTGGTGGAGAGGACAGAGGGATCTCCAGGCACCTGCACTTACTTGGAGAACTTAAACTTGGGGAAGCGAATTGAGTTCTTGATGTAAACAGTGAAGTTTTCTGCACTGCCAAGAAGGGGTTTCCTGGAAAAGAAGGGTTTGTTCTCTGTCTTACATTTGTGCCCTGCCCACGTGCTAAATCTTGAATTGCCATTTTAGAAACAGCCTCATCCAACAGGTTGGATGGCACCGGGTCAGCTGTGCCACCTTCCCCCACGCTGCCAGCAGGGAGTTGATGAGGAGGGTGCAGATTGAAGGGACACCCCGAGAGCTGGGAACAGCCCTGGGACGGCCAGTGAGCTAAGCAGGGGGAGCAGAGGGCCAGTCCTGCCAGGGGGGCCTTGCAGAGCTCCCTCCTGCACTGAACAACCAACATCCAGCAAGCAGCCAAGCAGAGGAAACACAGAAACTGCCCTGAGTGACACGCAAGCCGAGCAACTCAAGCTTGGAAACGGGATAGGACGGCCACGTACTTGGGCTTGGATCTTTTCTCCACTGGGCACCAGGCCAGTATCTCACAAGTCCCTCTGGTGCTGTCCCTGTCTTTCAAACAACGGCCAGTCTTAACCCCTGCGAGCAGACACACAGAAAAGGTCACGCAGAGCAATCACCTCCCCTCCTTGCCTACAGGGCACATGAAAATAGATGATTTTCTCCCTCCTCCCTGCTGTGAAAGGGCCTCTCAGCTGGAACAAACACTCTCTTGTTGGTTTTCTGAGCAGCCCAGGGTGCCCTGGCCCAGCCAGGGCAGAGCTGGAAGCGAGGCAGCAATCTCAGTAAGAGATGGTAAAGAAAAGAAAGGCTTTGCTGCTCCCTGTGACCAGAGATCTCTGGGAGTGTCACCAGGCTGAGGCCTCTGAGGGACACCAAACACAGTAGAGGAGGAAGGACCCTTCCCTTACCATTGCCAGCCACCACTGCTTGCCCTTCCAGGCAGTCCTCGTCCCTGTGGCACAGGGCATCGGGAATGCTGGCACTCTGCAAAGGGCAAGAGAATCACAGGATCAGAATCACGGAATCCTGAGGACAGAAGCGAGACCTGCAACAGGACACAGGGCTCAGGGGGTATGAAAGGGCTGCTGCTGTGGGGGGAATTCTCTATATTGAAACAGGGATTTTGTGACCATTTCTACACTTCAGCATCCCAAGTCCCTCCCTGACAGTCTTATTGTTACAAGGCACCAGCATCAATCTTTAGTCAAAGATAACCTAAATTTCTTCTACCTAACAATCCTTGAAATAGTTTCATATCTTATTTTTACAAGACATCAACATCAATCTTTAGTTGGAGATGACTTGATTTAATTTTGTCTATCTGAACAATCTTCTGTTGTTTTAGTTCTCTGGGGTATGCAGGTCACTGAACAGAGCTGCATGTTTTACTAATCTCTCAAATTCCTTCTTCCTATCGTTAACCAATGTTTAAGTAAGAACTACAGAGTTAAAAAGTTGAAGCTATTAAGTAAAATTCAAGCTAACATTGTTTACCCCCTTTTAATATGAACACTAAAAAGATGAAGCTGAAGTGGTAAGTGTGGGTCATGCCAACAGCTCGGCACATCACACCACCAGCAACACCAGGAATCAGCCACACGGTCCTGATTTCGGGTTCTGCTCGGGCTGGAGAGGGACAGACTGCAAACAAACCCCAGACATCACCTGGCACTCACCAAAACCAGGCTGGAGGCCACGGTGCTTCACCCTAAGAGGTAACCCTAGCTCGGATCTAAGCTGCAAGCTCTCCAGCCCAAAATCGCCTCTCTCCCGGCTACACGGAGGGTTCCTGCAGCCACTAGAGGACAGCCGCGTCCTCAGCAATCCAGCTGTGCTCCCTGCCCTGCCCGAGACGTGGAAAATCCATCAGTGCCGCAGGGAAAGGCGCTCCCAGCGCAGCCAGCGCCCTCCTCCCCCAGGCTCCAGCCCCTTCTCCACTGAGGACATTTCCACATGACACACAGACCTCACGCCTCTGGCCCACAGGGCACGTTCTGGAAGGTGCCAAGAACCCTCCTGTGTCTGGAAGGGAATGAAAGCCTGAGCGTTCAGCCCTTCCCAGGATGGGGCTCTCAGAGAGCCTCCTCTACCCTGAGAGTAACTGCACTGAGTCACCTCCAAGTCGTTTTCCCGTGGCCTTCTCTGACCCTGAGCAGTCACTGCCTGGCTTGGGCAGAAATCCAACACCTTCACCTCGGGTCAGGAAGGCTCTACATGATCAGTGCCCCTGGAAATTAAGACAGCTGAGCCTGCCAGGTTTGCAGTAACCAGTCTGATTCCCCAGCTGAGATATCCCACTACAGAGAAAAACCGTGCGCCTTCCATCCTTCCTCTGGTCGCTGCTCCCCTGATGTCCTCTGTGAGTTCTTACCCCTGCTTTTGTAGGGGTCTGGGGGCCAAGGGGCTCAGTTCTTCCTACCTCAGGACAGGTGGCTTGTCTCTGGTTTGGGGTCACGATCAGATTCGTCATGACAAAGAAGACGCTTTCACCCTAAAACAAACAGAGTAAAGCAGGAAGGGTTAGAAAACCTGATTTATTTTCGAAGCACTTGTTGCAAGGAGGATGCAGCTCTCAGCAGGAGAGCACAACCTCCCTCTCTTCAGAGGGTTTGCAGGCTGAGATACAACAGCACCCTTTGTCTGGATTTTAGTTTGGATGAGGTCCCTCCTGCTGTGGGTGCACCCACAGCCACAAGAGCCAGCCCACGGGCGTGGGGGGAGGCAGGGCAGCCCTGAGCACCTCCCAGTAAAACACCAGTTCACACATACTGGTCAGTGCCACCATTTCATCCCTGGGTGTGCACTCCAGTCACTTGCTCGGTGTCCCCACAGCTGGGACTGAGGCACCACAAGCAGCTGCCCGACCCTCCTGCTGCACAGCACGTGTTGGGCTGAGGCTTTGCACTCAAACTGGTGGAAGCAGAGAACACAGCCACAGGTCTGGGGGGAGTTTTTATTCTTATGTACAGGCAGTTAAATTGTTCATCTTACAGCTTTCTGTCCTGTCAGCACAGGACCCTGGTTTTCCCCTCACACCCTTCCATGTAGTGAAAGCACAACTGCCCCTGGCAAGCACAGCTGGGGGAATTCCAGCTGGTGTTGGGCCACATCTGCTGCCACCTCTCCCCTGTGCATCTCACGGTGTCCAAGCCAAGGAAGCAGCAGGGCAGGTTCAACCAGACACTTTTCCAGCAACCCTCATCACTCTTAATTGCACCACATTTTCTTTCCATCTCCCATGCCAACCTGTGGAGGGATGACGTAGTCTGCGACATCCCACAGCCTCTCCCCCAGCTCCGAGGTGTTGGTGAAGGCCACCCCTTTCAGCTTGGTGATGACAGAGCTCTGGAGAGATGTGTCTGTGTCCTGATAGCCTTTCTTGACAACAAACACCCACCTGTGTGAACACAGCAGGCAGCAGCGTTAGGGGGCGGTTCAGGCAACAAGTCAACCAGTAAAGATTCACACCAAGGTCAAAGACCATCCAAGAGCAAATCAAAGCAGGCCAGTGACACCAAACCCTCTGTAACTCCTGCCACAAATATAGAATAAACTCCTTGACACAAGCTGTGCTTATCCACAGCAGGGAAATGTGTAATAACTGGTCATGAGGTAAAAAACCAAAGCCTCCCACCTCCCTGTCCTGTGCTACACTCAGCAACCTCAGAAAAGGAGAGGGGGGGGGCAGGGCTCTGCCTTCTTGAAATGAGAAACAAAACAAGCTTTTTGCAGGTTGCAGTGAGGAGTGTGGATGGTTTCACATGAGCACAACTCTCCCACTTCACCTCCTTGTCAATGGGCTGCTGGTCAGCAACAATCCATGGCTGGGGAGATGCAACTCCTGCAGGTGAGCTGGATACTCCTAACCTGTAGGGAATATTCTCATCTGGATACAGGATGCTCTGTAAGCTGCTGTCATGGTAACAACCTGACTGCACACCTGGGAGAGCTGCTGCTGCCTGGCCAAGCAGCCCAAGGAAAGACTTTGCTTACTTCCCTCCACTGGAAGCAGCAAGAATTCCATTTCCCTGGGTGAAAACCTCTGGTTTAAATAAAATTCTTCCAGCTTCCCCACAGTACTGCCAAAATCACCTGCCAGGACAACAAATCACTCAGACCCTTGAAGAAGCTGAGGGTGCTGGGGCAGATTTGGGGAGAGGGACAGAGGTTGGATCTGCTGGCACAGCTCCCCTGGGCAGTGCACTGACCTGCAGGGCACTCAGGGAGAGAAAGGGCCATCCCAGCCTGAGCAGCACTGGCCACACTGCCCTTTACCTGCTACATGTGACAAACCTGGATAACAACACTCCCCACCCCTGCGAAGTTTCCTGCTTTCCCATTTTCCTCAGAACACCCATTTCCTCTCCCAGGAGGGCTCAAAAGCAGACCCTTATTTTCTGCAGAGAATGGTGGAAGAAATGGCAGCTGCAGGAAACAATCCAGAGGGGTTGGATGATCCCCACCCCAAGCCAGCCTTCGAACAGGTACATGTTCCTGAGCTGTAACCCCAGTCTGGGAGTCACTGCAGGGACCATCGGTGCCAAGGGTTTGCAGAAGGCAGGAGATGCCAAGGGAGAAAAATAGCCAGTCTCTGACCACTCACAGCCACTGGTCATGCTGGATCCCTCTTGGACAGAGGATGTGTCCTCAGCAATGTTATCCACAGGATTGCTCCTTTAGCAGCCGGTCCGTGCCAGACTGCTGAGACTTCACTCGTGCTCTGCTCACTGGAGCAGGCTCTGGGACTGCACAGCCTTCTAAAAATAAACCCAGCACGTAAAAATGACTCTGCTATATTTAATCAGTGAAAACACGAGGTGCAAGAAAGGTGAAGGGACTCAGGAGCACAAAGAGTGAGGGTACAGGCTTTAGGTATCACAATCTGAAAAGCCTCAGAAACTCAGGAAATGATAGCATCATATAGGTTGGATAATTCCAGGTCTGAGCCTGCAAGGACTATCACTGTGCCCATTACATGCCAGTGTGACCAGCCTCTTGCAGAACTGGGCCTTTCCTGAGTGCTGCTCCAGCTATTTCCACGCCAGCTCGCCCTGCTCTGAAATGAATGCGAGGCAGCGACATTCCCGCTGCCTCAGCCCCCACAGTCCCGGCTGCTGCAGCCCACTCCAGCAGAGAAATCTCCCACTTTCTGCTGGGTTCCCTCCCGTTTAGGCTTGAGCATGCCGTGCTGTCCTGCAGATAACCCAGGTGTATCCCGAGGCTCGGCACCATTGCCCTAAATGCTATTGTTCCTAACGAGTCAGGTGTTAAGCTTTGGCTCCATTCCCACCGCATACAGAAATAAAGATATAAATAATGCAGTGCAAAGCCCGAGTGGCACTGGGGCTATTTTTAACCAGACCTTCATCTGAAAGGTAGAGCCGAATCCAGTGATCCCTAGCGGGTGAAAAATCAGGTATAACCTACCAGACGTTACAAAACGCAGCTGTACCAACATGCCCAGCTATCTGCATCAAGATCGGGAGGCACAGCAGGCTGTCTCTGTGTGCAGAGCATCCCGCACCGCTCCTCAGCACAGCTCAGCAAGCAAAGGCACCCCCAGCAGCACGTGAAGCACAGGGCGATCCTTACCCCACCAGGTAAGCCAGCACGGAGAGCTGCACCACTCGGTAGAGGACCCCCACCTTCTTGTTCTTGGCAATGACGTACTTCTCGGTCTTGTAGTCGAAGAGCGACAGGAACAGAGCCTTCCAAGCCACCTGCCCCATGGCCCCGGCTCGCCGCGCTCCGCGGGAGCTGCTGGAGCAGCGGCGGCGCTCGGGGCTCTCGCTGCCCACACGTGCTCTGCCTGGAAACCCGACACACCAACCCCTCGCACCGATCTCCTCCCCTCCTGTCAGCTGCTCCACGGCAGCTCTCGGCTCCCAGACCAGCAGCTGCGCCAAGATCAGATCCTTCCTGAGCTGCTTTCCAGCTGATTCATCCCCTGGGAAACCCCCCTCCCCCCTGCCCGCATCTGTTTGGTCCCCTTCTGTCCCCCACAAAACGTTTAGAACGAAACATGTTATAGCATGAAGCAGCATTGCAGCACCCGAGGTGACACAGTTACAGTCTCTCACTGCTAAGGATTAAAGCCCTTCTCCAGCCTTTACAGGATGACAAATGTAACAGGGTTAAATTTTTAGTTTCTTAAACGTTCACACGAGCTGCGAGAGCTGGGGTCCTTGTCGGTCATCAAAAATATCTGCCTGGCTACTACAAAAAGCCACCAAACCCCCAGATTAAGGAATTAATAAATGAACTCTGCATGTGGTTAAGGAACAATCATCATAGACAATAATTTCTTAAAACTGGACCTGAGGAAATGAGCGCAGGTGACAGGCAGGGCAAGCAGGCTGGTTTTGTTTCAGGAAGCAACGTGGGCAAGAGGTTCCCAGCCAGGCCAGTCACACCTTTCCCCAAAGGCTGTCACTCTCTGACAGCTAAAGACCCAGCTCTCAGTTTTATGAGGCTTTGGAGCTTTTGGAGCTGCCCCCATTCCATTCTTGGTCATTAGGGACCAACAGCACAAGGTCATTGATGGTCCAACCATGACACAGCAGCTGCCTTTGCTCCCCTGCTCACTGCAGCAATGAATTAAAGAAGGAGCCAGAAACCTGGCTAAACTCATTTGGAGGAATATAATTTCCTGCAATTTACCTTTGTTTGCCATTAACAGTTACTGTGCTCCTGTATCTCCTTTTATTTCTATTAGTAATAACAATAAAGCCATCACTAGTACTGCCCATTGTAGTACTCCCCTGCCAAATTCTCTTCCCTGGGAGAATCATTCTCAAAATCTCAGGTTTTATGAAAATGTTGTCCTCCATCCTCCTGAAATTCCATGTCAAATCTAAACAGCTGGATCTGATTTTTAATGAACGTGTGTGACAAGGTTGCTCCAAATCACCAGAGAATCACAAAGAGTGTAATAAGGACCAAAACACTCATTTTGTACCTCATCCCAGAGCCATCCCTAGAGTTTCTCTGCAAAGTGAAAGAAGCCTTTCTCCAGCACCTGCAAAATTAGAGCACAAACCTCTGCCTGTGGCCTCCTTTTAACCCACTTCTGCCCACGGGGCTGGTCCCACAGGGACACCCTCTGCTTGCCCTGGCCCTGCTGGATCTGCTGCAGGGACAGCACTGAGGGGTGAGGGTGTCCCGTGGCTCAGGGCTGCCTCCACCATCACTCCTGCTGCACTGAGGACACACAAGCTCATGGACAAATGAAGTACCAGAGGAGACAATTCACCCCTCTTCTCCATCTCCATCTTCCTCATCGCTGTGGGCACTGCACAGACTGGAATCAGACCACGAGACCTGCCAGCAGTTAAACAGTGTGTTACCTTCTGGCCTGGTTTTACTCGGTGGCACAGACACAAGTCTGCTCTGAGCCTCTGTAATAATTTCCAGGTCAATTAATCTGAGAAAAGACTTACACACAGGTTAGAAAAAAATGTTCCTTAGAGCAAGAAGTGTTCTGCTCTAGGTGCGGACTCAAGATGTCAACCAGGTTTGATCACTAAAATAAAAAAAGAGGATGTAAAGCTGATACTTTCCTTGTTTCTTTTCAAACATCACCTAGGAGCACAGTTGCAAGAGCTGTTTTGGAACAAAAAAGTTTCAACTTGTATCAGATGTGCCTCAGAATATTCTGCACACTGCTCAGGACAAGCTAAATTTTTGCTGACAATGCTGTTGCTGAGCTGCAAAAACAACTGAGCTGGCACTTTTTTGAGTGCTCTTACGGATATTGTTCTCATCACCTGGTTTTCACAACCTTTTTTTTTTTTTTTCTTGCCTGAAAATCAATTCTACTGGTGTGTTTCTTGAAGTATCTGTAGGTGTTCAAACATAAGCAGTTTCATCTGCAGCAGGGGAGTAAATAACTGGTCCAAGTACCATCAGTGAGAGATTAAAAAAAATGGTAATTTCACTTAGTCCTTCTCAAGGGACTGAGGTTGGATCTTCCCCGCAAGATCTCTTCCTTTATGAGTCCCACACTTTAAATTTCCCATGGAAAAAACCCAAAGGTTCTGCTCAATTCCCATGAGTGGTGTTTTCCCAGCCCGGAAATTCTCACAGGGAGAATCACAGACAGGACTGAAACTGCCCCTTTCTCTATTTTTTTTATTCCTGACATGTTACACCTGTACTTAATTCCTCACAGTGCTCACAGCAATTGTCTTGTGTATCCTGTGAGTTCATGTGACTGATGACATCCCTGCCTGCCCAGATTGCTCCTCACCTGCCTTCCCTCCACCTGTCAGCAGCTCCTTGGTGTTAAGCTGCCCTGGAGCTGATCTCAGGCTCATGAGCCTGCAAATGACACATGAAGGGACTGTGGAAATTAAACTTTAAACCCCTGCCCT
This sequence comes from Empidonax traillii, assembly GCF_003031625.1. Taxonomy (NCBI): domain Eukaryota; kingdom Metazoa; phylum Chordata; class Aves; order Passeriformes; family Tyrannidae; genus Empidonax; species Empidonax traillii. The sequence goes on from NW_020955515.1 coordinate 156,627, forward strand.
GATCCAGGGGCATTTGAAACACAGTAAGGTCACAGCAGTCTCTACAATAGCGGAGCACAGATAGATTTTAAGATCAGCCCAGTAATATCTTTAAAGCACCCCCAAAGGAGACCAGATGCTTTCCAGGCAGTGGCAGAGAGCCCTGGCTGCTGGAGGTGCCTGTTTTAGGCACTTTTCTTGTTCTCTTCCAGTGCTAAATGGTCACCCCCAGGCATCAGTTCTTGCCATGATTCCCACTCCGCCCTTCACTGACTGTCAAGTGCAACAGAAACCATCGGGGGCTGACTCAGAAACGCTGAGACATTCCTCCAGCACTGAAATGCTCCTGCAGCAAATGTTTGAGTGATGCAGGTCCATCATCCCTCAGAAACAGGCGCCAGACCAGCTACTGAAATAGCAGAGAGACGAGGAGGAGAGGATGTAAAACAAGCTATCTTGGCAAGGAAATGAACAGTGGGAAGGGCAGCTCTCTCCATTAGTGGTTTCTTCTCCTACTGTCATACTTGTAAGTCAACATCTACAAAAAACCGAGGTGAAGGGTTGAACAGGTTGAAAGAGGAAGCTGCTTTCAAACCACAGCTCATGCCCACGGAAACACATGGAAATCAGTACCATCGAGCATGAGCTGCTTTCTGAAAGTGACAGGTTTGGATGTAAAAAAAAAGAAATGTGTGTGCAGCCCACAGTGAAACACGCTCTGCTCAGCTCCTCTTGCAACCCTGGCTGTGACTTTGCAGGGTGAATCAGCCTCTGTGTTTGTCCTCCTCACTAGCACAGCTGCACACCCAGCCACGATGGAAAGGGAATTTGTGGAAAGAATCTGTCATTACCCACAGGAGAATCCTGAACTGTCTGTAGGAGTGAGAACTGGACCAGTTCTGACGTTCCAGAATACATTCTGTCTTTGATTCAGCTCTCCACTTCCAGGAGAGCCATCTACAGCCTTTGAACGCATCCCAAGTTATTCCCCAAGTCTTGAATCTCCTCTACAGCGTGTAGGAGTGTCGTTATTATGAGCTGGAACATTCATCCACTCCTCTCCCCCAGCCCAAGAAGTGAAAGTGCTTGAGGGAAGAGGAACAGAGAGGAAGGAAAAATACTGCACACCTAATGAAGCCAAGCCATCATGCCCCGTTCTGTGAGAGTGCTGGCACTGAATCAGGTAACAGGAATTAAAGAAAAGTGCCCATAAAACACTGCTCAGAGGCTGAGTGCAGTGACAGCAGAGTTGTGCAGGGCTGTGCTGCAATGAGTTCACCTTGTGAAGTCAGCCAATAAAAGCATCACTGGGAAATAAGGGAATGTTGTTTCAAAGCCTGGAAGTTGCATGTGTTTAATAAAATGTGTATTCACCTTAACCACTGATTTAAAGGTGAATATACCTGACAGATCAGTATTTGCTTCTTTGTCAACACGTGTCATTCCTGACCTGGAAAGACAAGAAACTGGTCCTGGCTTGATACCCCTATCAGAGCTTATCTTGCTGCAAGTGCTGAGGAGAAAACTTCATCCCCTTCCTTCACCTCCCCGACATAATCAGTTAGAAAGTGCAGACTGAGGCCTCTGCCCCTTCCCCCTGGAATTGCCCAGTGGTAACTCCTTCCAGCCATGGGAAAACACAGGTCCTGCTCAGACCTGACCCCCAGAGGAAAAGGTTTTCCTGAGCAGCTCCCTCAGCACCCAAGCTCACCTCAGACCTGCTGATGGCAGAGGCTGAAGCGTCCCAGCTGTGCTGCACAGACCTCCTGGAGCCAGCTGAGCCAAGTGGAAGGGAGAGGGTCAGAGGAATCTGCTTGTGGCACTGCAGCATCATTCCAGCTCCCTCAGCCTCTTATAATAAAGGACAGGAAATGTCTCTTTTGAGCTGCAACTCAATTAGCCTCCAAATAAAGCTGCCCCAACAGGCTCCCAGCCCAGCAAAGCACTCCATGGCTCCTATCTCATGTTCTTATGTCAGCACCCTGCACTTAATAATGAAGAAATACTGATGCCCTTTTCCTGCTAAGCTTTCCTGAGCAGCAGAGCTCCCTTCCTCCTGCTGCCACCAACCAGGCCATGGCATTCCCTCGGTTCCAACACGAGCCCAGCAGCTCCTGAGCACACTGATGGAATCTCATCCCAAGGTTTGGGAGTCTTCCTGGCATATGGGGAAGAACATGAGCAGCTGGTGTCATCCCTGATTAAAGCAGCATCACAAAACACACCTTGCCCTCCCGTGGGAAGCACAAAGCAGTGAACAAATATAAGTTTGAATATGTGACGGGGCCCACAGTGATGAAATCAAGAAGCTGTGGCTCTGCAAACCCTCTGCCACCTTTGCATAAACGTCACGAACCGTCCTGACAGCTCAGAGGCCTCTGGAACATCTGCAGCAGCTTCTCTGCCCGTGACACCTGCACCCCAAACAGCTGCCAACACCTTAAACCTGGCTGGGGTCAGACATTCAATGACCCTGAATGAAGCATCTGCAAATGTTCTGTCACTCAGGGAGGTGCCACAACTGTGCCACTGCCAGGGTGCGCAAAAGTCAGGGCCAGGCAGCGAGGCCACGGATGTTGACAAGGCTTTTGCACGGGGGATTTTATTCAAAATGCAGATTGCAAATAAATTTAGAAGCAGACACAGCAAGGCTCCCATGGAAACAGCACAAAAACCCAGCTGTGGTTTGGATGACTTGAGTCTTGGCAGTCTTGGCTAATCCCTTAAGTGCCATCCAATTACTGCAAATGTGTTTGGCAGCTGCTGCAGTGATTGCAAAGAATTAAATGGTCGGATGGCACTCACCGGAAATTACAAGTCACAGAACTCTGTAATGCATTTAAGGAAAAAAAAACACATCTAAAAAGGAAAATAGCATTACCCACTGCAAGAGCTGACCTCCTTGAGAGCCTTAAGGGACAACAAAAGGGATCCAAGTAATCAGAGAAACTTAATTCAGAGAAGAAATTAGGGAAAAAAAAAAAAAAGAGAGAAAGATTGCTTGTTAGTTTTCCATCAGGCAATATTGGTTAAACCAAAGGAGACAGGAACTCTTTTGTCTTCTGAAGGTCTGAATGAGTAACCTTTGTTTAATCTACTGCTGTCTATAAACACACATTAGATCTGTGGGGTTTATGGTCAAGCAAACATGACAGAAATAAAACAACCACACAAATAGAGACAGGGATAGGAACACTATCAAGTGTCCATCCTTGGGAAAGAGAGGGAATATTGATGTTGAAATCCCTGATAGGACAGGAGGTTTCTTTGTTGGCTGCATCAGTAGAGAGTTCAATAAAGTACCCTAAAAGCTTTTCTGATCTGCACTAGCACATATCCTCCCTCTGCTTCTACAGTCAAAAACTGATGTCACTAAATTCAGTGGCAGAACAAAAGGTCCAGAATTTAACTCTGGGACTTGATCAGTTCTCTAGACTCAGCAAAACCACCGGGATGTCCCACTTGTTCCTGCCCCAGCAGAAGGGCCCAGCTGCCTGTGTGATCCTCACACCTCAGCGTTACGATTCTCTTCTTTCAGACCCAAATCGAATCCATCTGCTCAAGGTGATTTTTCCAGGGACCGGCAGAAGAGTTCTGCTTTTTAACAACTATGGAAAAGAAAAAGAAATAAAAGGAACGAAACCTCAGCTGCATTTCAGCAAAGCCTCGGTCAGACTGCAAGAACCACCCAGTCCTGTGCTGCCACCAAGCTGTGTCCCGTGTCCATAGCCCGAGTCACGACTGTGACAAAACCGCCCGGAGCAACAAAAGCCTGGAGTGCTCCAAGAGTCATTGCACAGGGAGCAGTTTCTATCCCGGCAGGATAGAACACACGTGTCCATATATATACACACAGGTATAAATACATGTGTATATATACACATATGTACACGCATGTACAGAACACGCGTGTAAAGCCAGTCCTGCCGGGACGTGTCCCTGTGAGCCTGGATGGAGCAGCGCTGGCACCGACCCTGTCTCACAGCAGCGACCCGTGCCAGCACCGCGGGACGCTCCGGGAGATCAAGAACAGGAGTGGGACGAGGATCGGGACCAGGACCAGGATCGGGACCAGGATCGGTATCGGGACCAGGATCGCGATAGGAGGGCGTGGTCAGGGGGCGTGTCCTCCCGCTGGCCCCGCCCCGGTGGGGGCGGCCCCGCCGCGCTCTCGCGATAGCGGTTTGAACGGGCGGCGGGCGCGCTCCCCTCGGTCCGGGGCTCCTTCCTTTCCCTTCCTCCTTCCTTCCTTCCCTTCCTGCTTCCCTCCTTCCTTCCCTTCCTCCCTCCCTCCCTCCCCGCGATGCCGCCGCGGCCGCGCCTCCTCCGCACCTACTCCCGCCGCGCCGGGTACCTGCGCCCGCTGCAGCCGCCCGAGCGCTGGATCTCGCCGGCGCAGGACCGCAAGCACCTCTTCAGCTCCACCTCGGCCGCTTCCAGCGCCCTCTCCGCACGCTCCGAGGACGACCCGGATTTCTCTCCGCCCGAGGGCTGCCGGCCGCGGGCCGCCGGTAAGCGCCGCGCCTGGTCCCGGCGGCTGCGGGCCCGCCGCGGGGAGGCGCGGGGGAAGGAGAACCGGGAGCCAGAGCCGTCGCTCTCCTCGTCATCCCCGTCCTCCCCGTCCCTCTCCTCGCCCTCCCCGCCGCCCCCGCGCCGCGCCCGGCGCCGCCGGCAGGGCCCGCCGTGCCCCGCCACGGCCCCGCTGCTGTGCAGCACCCCGCAATGGGAGCCCCCGCAGCGGCCCCGCCGCCCCGCCCGCGGCACCCGCATCCTGTTCAGCTCCGACGGCGGCTCCGGGTCGTGCCCGGGGCTCGGGGACAGCCCCCTGCCCCCCCGCCGCCGCGCCCCGCAGGGCCGGCTCGCCACCCTGCTGCTCAGCACCACCATAGAGAGCGGGTCGGGGCTGGGGGACCCCCGCCCGCCGCACCCCCCCGGGCAGCGCTCGGGGCAGCGCTCGGCGCTGCGGGGCGCGGACGAGGAGGAGGAGGAGGAGGAGAAGGAGGAGGAGATGTGGATCCCACCCGAGAGCGCCAAGCCCGACCCGGGACTGCAGGAGCCCCGCCGTGTGCTGAGGTCGTCGGTGCGGGGGGGGCCCTGCCGGGCTCAAGCTGCCCCGACCCCGCAGAACTCCCCAGGCGCTTTGTCGCCCGCTCAGGCTGAGCCACGGCTCGCTACGCCCTGCGACGGTGCCGCTTCTGATGGGCCCTGCGAGCATCTCGCCAGAGACTCGGCGGAACGGAGCTCGAGGTGTCACACGGGCCCAGCCAAGGAGTACCAGCTTGTGCCACTGGTGGTCTTGGACCCTGAGGAGGTGCCAAGGAGGCTGGCGAGCATGAAGCTCAACGAGAAGGCTGATGTTCAACCCACCTGGCAGCAGCCAGGATCTCCCATGGGCCGCCCAGGCATCTTGGAGAGTAAATATAAAAGGACCAAGGGTGCCTCTGGAGACAGCAGCACCTCCAGGAAAGCCTGTATCAGTGGCTTCAGCGCCAGCCGCTGGGGGAGGCACACGAGGCTCCGCCCAAAAAGGCGCAAAAATAAGAGGCAGCAACAGCCTAACAACTCCTTCCTCAGACCACGGGCCAGGCAAAAACGAGCGCAGAAAGGTGCTCTGGAGGTGTCCGTAGATGTGAGAGACAATGACTGCTCACTCCTCAATAGTTCCTGTTCCTGGGCCAGAGTTCGAGCAACCCTGTCCTTCCACAAGAAGAAGAAGGTGACTGCTGAGGACAGTTTCAGCAGCAGCATCCTCTGTACCCCCTCAGGGAAACTGCAGCTGTCAGGGTACCAAGCCAGCCTGTCGGCTGGGAGGGCTCAGGGCTGCTCCTGGTCAACTTCTTCCATGGTCCTGCTGGCTCCCAGGGATTCCTCTGTCCTGGAGCTGATGCTTACAGATGCAGAGAAGGTGTTTGGGGAATGCCAGCAGGAAGGGCCCATTGCTTTTGAGGAATGCATTCCTTTAGATAAGATGAAAGATTGCAAGAAAATTGGAGAAGGGGTGTTTGGAGAGGTGTTCCAGATCAACAGTGAGAGAGGACCTGTGGCCCTAAAAATAATTCCTATTGAAGGGACTGAGAAAGTAAATGGAGAAGCTCAAAAGAGCTTTGGGGAGATTCTGCCTGAGGTAATCATTTCAAAAGAACTCAGTCTTCTGTCTGAGGAATCTGTGAACAGGACTGTTGGGTTCATCAGCCTGTACTCTGTGCACTGTGTTCAAGGGGCCTATCCCAAGTATCTCCTGGCAGCCTGGGACAAATACCACAAAGAAACAGGGTCAGAAAACGACCGGCCAGACCTTTTTGGGGACGAGCAGCTCTTCCTGGTCCTGGAGTTTGAATTTGGAGGCAGCGACTTGGAGCACGAGAGGTGCAGTTTCTCCTCACTGGAATCAGCCAAAAGCATCTTGCACCAGGTCACTGCGTCCCTGGCCGTGGCTGAGCAGGAGCTGCACTTCGAGCACAGGGACCTGCACTGGGGGAACGTGCTGGTCAAAAAAACAGAGGCAAAGGAGCTTCATTATGTGCTGAATGGGGCAACACACACGATCCCCACAGCAGGGGTTCACGTCAACATCATCGACTACACCCTGTCCCGGCTGGAGAAGGACGGGCTGACCGTGTTCTGTGACCTCTCCACGGACGAGGAGCTGTTCCAAGGCACGGGGGACTACCAGTTTGACATCTACAGGCAGATGAAAGCGGAGAATTCCAACAGCTGGACTGACTATCACCCTCACAGCAACGTCCTCTGGCTGCACTACCTGGTAGATAAACTTCTGAACCACATGAGCTACAAGAGAAAGGCCTCAACTCTTGCCCTGAAGAAAATAAAGGTGCAGCTCACCAAGTTCCACGAGGAGGTGCTGACCTTTGAGTCTGCCCACGATGTTTTGCTCAACAGCAACCTCTTCCAGTGACCAAGGACTAAGTCGCTTTCCCCTCTGCCTTTTTTTTGGATACGTGATCTTTTTACATGTTGGCACAATGAAGGGTTTTAGGATTCCCATTGTGAATAATACACTATAAAAAAATGTCTAAGAAAATCCCCCCCAAAAAGTCTTTTACTCGGAGGTGTTTCCATATCTGCTGTTTTTGAGGGGTGGTGGAGGGGAAACAGCCCTTCCTGTTGACTTCTGTCAACTTTTGTTGAGTGGGCCTTTGAGAAAGATTTCTTCAGGCTCAATAAATGCTAGGGATTTCACGTAATTTTTTTACCTTTTTAGTCTTAGATTATTAAAGGTCGTTTTCTTACTATATTGGCTTTCTTACATTTTCTTTTTTAAAGGAAAAAAAACCCTTCACTTCTGGACAGTGAGGACAAGGGTAAACACTGTTGCCTCACTGGAGACAAAGGGGAAAAAACACCCTTTTATTTAGTTTTAAAACAGAACTTCAGTTTGCTGAAATGCCTACCTGGAATGATGGTAAAAAATGTAAATATGTAAAAGTTTCTGTAAAAGTGTTTTAAACCCACTAGTCTGCAATAATATGTTAACATGGAGGGGGGGTTCCCTCTCTTAAGGACCGAGGAAGATGTATCCGATTGTGAAAAAAAAATAGGACAAAGTACTTGTTCTTGATGTGGTTTTGATGGTTATAATTTTGTGACCTTTTATGCTGGTAGGAACCCAAATCTGTAACTTGGTGGTAGCACTTGAAGCAATTTCTCCATTTCTCACAGAGGAAAATGCCCAAGGTAATAGTTCTTTAGTCCTGACTGCAGGTGCACCAGGTGCCCTAAGTTGGAATCAATCCTTACATTAAATCCCAGGTCTTTGTTTTCCGAAGTCCTTTGCCTGTACTCACATTCATTAAAGAAACTGGTCTAAAGAGAACAACAAATCAAAATAAATGACACAGATGCATTAAGAAATTAAGAGGCAGCACCATCAAATTCATTATAGCTGGAGTGCCCTCGGTGCAGTCTGTCTATATAAATGTGTAAATGTGCACTTTACCAATTAAAAACATCTTTGACCCTTTCTTTTAAGTCACCTTTGTAGAAGCTCAGCAGCTGGAGACCCTGGGAACCTCCCCTGGGATGGTTTTGCTGTTCTGCCTTCCAGCCCCTCCTCGTGCTGTCCAGCACCACAGAAAGGGACCCAACAATCTGCAGTGCTTGGAATTACTGAGGTGGAAGTTGTACTGGAATCTTACATCAGACATCCTTTCGATCCTGTTTTCATCTCTGATTGACTAAAGTAATGCAATATATTTGAATATTCTTGAAACCTGCTTGGGAAGGACTGCAGTGAATGCTTATCTGATGTCAAGGATGTTCTTTGGCCACGATGGGGTTGTTTGCATTTGTGCTTTTTTTTAAAAAGAAAAAGGATAAACCATGTTATTCTTTGCCTGCCTTTGGTGCTTTGTTTCTGTGGTTTGAGAGCTGCTGATTTGGGCTGTGCAGGAGGGATGGGACAGTGGCAGGAACTAAGAAAAGAGAGGTGCCAGCCCAGGGGTGACATGGGTGGTGGTGTTGGAGCATTTGCATAGTTAATACAGATTTTGAAAGCTGCCACCGCCTTGGAATGTTTCCCTGCAAACCAATTTGCTAATCTGGTGGACATGTAGTGATTTTCATTATTCAAAATTTAAAGCTTCTACCCCCTCCCAGAATGGACCTTAAATTAATGTAGAAACCTTTGCCTTAAACTGGGCTTCCAAGGCAGTGCAGCTGCCAGAAATGAGCCCTCATTTTCTTTTTAAAGATGCTCTCTGATTAAAATAAATACAGAAAAAAAAATATTGTGTACTAGCCAGTGCCCATAAATTTTAATGGGAGTCAGTTCCCCATAAATTCCAAGAAAGGAATCAGAATGGTAACTTCCCCCTAATCAAGACAAATGCCCTGAACAAATATTTTCATCCCAGTCACTTGGAATGAAAGCTTTAGCTGGAACAGAGCTGGATTCTGTATTTTAATGCTCTGTTCTCCCTGCTAAGGAAGGAGGATGCCAGAACCCAGTTTGCCACTTCAGAAAACACAGGTTTTTTAATTTCTGCTGCACCTAAATTAGGCCCTTCAAGGGTGCTCCATCTTTTACTGAAACAAGGAAGTAAACAAAGTTAAAATTATCCTAAGGGAAGGTTTTTCACATGGATCCAAAGGCTTGAGAAAGCTGAAAAGAACAAGCCTAATTTTGTGTAACCAGTGAGTGATAAATCAAAATGGGCTCCAGGTAGGAATTCTGGTGTTTCCAGTTCTCAGTGGATTTTGAGGTGAAGACAACACCACTCAGTGATACTCGTGGTGATTGCAGACCTATTTTGGATCATGCTTTTAAAGTTGAATTGCCAAATCTCTGAAAATTTTGCCCATTTTGAGGGAAAAGACAGGCAAAGTATCAATTACCCTGTAAATACCCTGTAACTCACCAGGCTACTGATAAAACGGGGGGAGTAGTGTATTTTCTGCCCATCATTCCCTTCAGGAAAAATCAGTGCAGGAATATAAAAATTATCTTTTGCTTTAGGAAATGCCCCCCAGCCGTGAGCTGGATTAGAAGGAAGAGCAGCTCTGGCCTGGCTGGAGAGAGAGAGAGAGAGAGGATGAAGAGCAGCTGCTCAGGGTATCATTCAGAGGCAGGGAAAGGGATATGAATGATTTCTACTCACCTTGAGCACAGGCTGCCCCGCTCTGCAGGCAGACTGCAGCAGCTGGTGGGGTTGGGTGGCCGCAGTGAGCAGCAGGACAGGGTGGCTGCCAAAGGATCAGGAATGCTCTTAGTGCTGGAGAAAAACACTGGGAAATTCAACTCGGCCCTGGGTCTGCTCCCATAAAGAGAATTAGGCACAAATAGCCCAATAAAAGCTTGAGAGTCTTAAATCAGATAAATCCAGTGTTTGGGCCCTAGTCCTAACAACTGAAATGTTCCCTCCCTCCCCTGGAGCTCAGTGCAAGGTTTGTTTGGGTAATAAATCACTTGGGTGTCTGTGCTGGGTTTCCTTGCAGCAGTTTGCTGTGAGCTAAGGGGCTGTTCTACAACCCCACCTGGGCTGTCAGCGTCCCAAATATGTCGGGTTTGGGGTGGTTCAGGACTGGAGTTGTCACATACGAGTCTACGAGTCACCTCCATTAGTGAAACGTTCATGGTCACTCCTCAGTGTGGCCCAGCAGTGACTCCTTTCTAGAATCAGACAGAAAAAGGTTTTTATTTGATGGGAGTTCTGAAGCATCCCGATTCTGGGAAATAATCCCTCCACCTGCTTTCACAGGCAGGGTAATGCAATAGCCCAATTAATTATTTAATATTTAGGGTGTGTAGGAAAATGCTTCTTAATATCAAAGGCAGACACTTCCACGCTTTATGTAACATTTCATCACTCCTGTTTTACACCAAGGCTGACTTTAAGCTCTGTTCCACTTCAGTCAGTCTCCAGGGTATATTTTTATAGCAAAGTGATGCCTTCTGGTTCATGCAAGGCCAGGGGAACTGAGCAGCTCTTTGCTGTAGTGCTGTGAATCAGCCTGAACCCAAATCATATGTTCATAAATGCCAGAAGTGGGATTTTTAGGATGATCAGAGCTGTTCAAAGCTTGCTCTGTGCTCTGAGGTTCCCTGGGACACCCAGCCATGCCCGTGGAGGCACAGAGAGTGCTGTGGGAATGTGCTGTTTATGGGAATGAGGGACTGAATGGAAAGTCCCGTCAACAAGAGGACAACACCGAGAATTCGAAGAAAACGCCTTTTGCACAAAGATGGCATTTTATGGGAGCTCTAAACGCAAAATCTGGAGAACAAAACAACCATGACTCACTGAATGGGCCTGGTCAAAGCCAGAGGAGCAGCACAGACAGTCCTGTTGCCGCAGTCCCTGTCAGGGAGCTGAAAGCAAACACAGATCAGGTCACGTTGAACAGCCCTCATTTTTCTAAGGCAGCAGATTCAGAATATCTCTGCACACACATCCTCTGAGCACCAAAGTTCCCATGACCTCAACTGAGGAGAAGCTGGAACTGAAAGACCCTCCAGTGATCAGTCAGTCCTAAACTGCTGATGTTTTGTGGTTCAGCTCCCAGGATAAGGTTTATTGGCAACCACATGAGAAGTCTTCACTGGGGACAAGGCCTTGTCAAAGCAATGCCAGTTGTTTACCCCTGGATTGCCACAGGGCAAGGATATTAATTTCTTTTCCAGAGATGATATGTTTTTCTTGAATAAATGTGTTCATATGCTGTGCCAGATTGGAGACACCCTATTTTTTTTCCTTTAGCAACAGTTTTATTCACCAATAAATATCTACTGCCTGTGGCTGATGTTTCTGGAGAAGGTCAGTGATAATTAATAATTAGATAGGTGTGTAAGTACACTGACAAACACTCAAGAATCTCATGCATTATTGTTAGGAAATAAATGTACCCTCAAGATCATAATGCCTGAGAGCACTGACAATGGTCATTAGTGTTCATTACTGCTCAGGGCTAAATGTTGTCCTCTCTTCTCTGTCCTAAGCTTTATGGACACCTAATTAAATATTGAATTGTGGTAAAGACTCCTTTCTGCTGCTAAAGCAGCAAAAAGCTGCCTCTTTACAGAGCTTTCTGGAGTTTTCTCAGGAGCTGTGATTGGGATTTCAGACTGAAAAAGGGCTGGATTAGCTGGCAGGAAGCCTGTCCTGCACTGCAGCAGAAGAGCCAGGATGTCAAACTGAACCTTGAAGTTTATGGCAAGTTTGCAATGCCCCAAATATTGTTTTGGAACAAATACACTAAAAATTATATTAAAAATTTTAGTAATTTTTTTTAATCACTTCATTATAAAATTTGTAGGGTTGTTACTACCAAATACACCATTCAAATAATAATAATGCATTAATACAAGTGGAGAGCTCAGAGTCTGAAAGGTCCTGCACAAAACACACAAACCTCGTGCCTTCCACACAGGTAACACCTGATCTCATGTTAAACAGGGGCACAGGAGAAGTGTGGTCAAAAATAAAGCAATTTTTAGCAGAATTGGGGTTGAACCTTAGAGATGAGGTTCTCCAAACAAGACAGGAGTACCTATTTGAGGAAAAGCTGGGCCTAAATCTACCCAGAATACTGGACTGCTAAGTAGGAAGGCAGCAGAGGGCAGGAGATGACATGCAAAGGCTAACAAAACCACGTATTTGTTTATTTTTAGTAGTAAAAACTTCATCCTGGAAAGAGAAAAAGCTCTTTGCTTGTGTTTTATTACCTGAAAATGCATTTTCTAATGGGTGCTCTCTGCCCAGCACAGGAACAGGACACTCCATGTTATCATTTTTCTCGTGTTTAACTCTCAGAAAAACCCTGGAAAAACAGTGGAACTCACATGGCTACGAGAAAGGAAGATCAAGAAGTTAAGAAAATATCCAGGCATTAAAATGCACACGTTACCTCTGCTCCAGTTTCCATCTCCTGGCATATTTAAGGACCTTCTGGCTCAGATGTTTTCTTTGGGCCACTGTGTTTAGCAGCCATCAGTGGACCACGAGCCCCTCAGATGTTTGTTTGGATCATTTTATATATTTTTATGCATTTTATAAATTTTTATACATTTTTATACATTTGCCTCCCACGCCTTCCCCTGGATAATGTGGTCAGTAATTCAGCTGCAGACTGAAAACCAGCTTGCTCATGTTTGCTTTCTCCCTGCAGAGACAGCACATTCCAACCTGGTCAGAATTCCCAGTTTTCACCTCCTTGAGGCACTGAAGTAAAAGCTGAGATTGTACCAAAACAGAGTTCTGCTGTAACGAGGCTGTTATTTTGGAAAATCAGGATCCTCTCAGGGTTGAATCTCCTGCTGGTGGGACTGGACAGCTGCTCTCAAGCTGGGCAGTGAATTACTGATAAGGAGCAGAATCAAAGATAAATTTTGGAACTCAGGCATTAAAATGCTTTCAGGCAGCCTGGCAGCAAGAACAAGAATTGCTCAGTGTTTCCATGGTTTGTCACCTGGACCAGGCTGGCCTATTTACAGCAATCCCAGTTTCTGCTGGGAACGTTCAGAACACGCCAAATCCCAAGAGCCTGGAGGCACAGACAGCCAAAATACACCAGTGTGGGCAGAGCTTCGGCATCAAACACCATGTTTATGTTTCCATTAGATAAACACATTATCCAGCAGTTCCAGCTCTCTCCTCATCTGGAATTTTGTTTTCAGATACGAAATGCAAGAAGAAAATCAGATCCATCTGCCCCTGTCTCAGCCTTTGGGAGCTGCACAGGTCCCTCAGCTGCCTGACCAGGTGTGTGATTGAAAAGGAGGGACAGGATGTAAATAAACTATTTTTTGCCTAAATGACCCAAATTATCAGTGCTGAATAGCAGGCAGACCTAATGTGTTAATGCCTTTATGTTCACTATCTCATACTTGCTGGAACCTTTGGACATACAGAGGCAAAAGCCTTTGCAACTTGAACTAAAGGGTTTATATTTTATATAATTTCTAGCACTGGGAAAGGTTTTTTTTTTTTATGTCCCTCTGATGCTGAATTAAAAATAGAATAATGACACACTGCTTGGAACACAGATTCTATATTTGTCTTTGAAGCATTTCCCCAGCACACCAAAAAATAACATTTATTATCTACCAGAGCACAGTCACGTTCTCCAGAGATCCTGCTGCCCTGTCTTGGACACCATCATTAGGGAAATCAAAGCCACCATCACCAATGGATTGTCCAAAATACTGGAGTCCTGAAGAAATTCCAGAGGCTTTTACTCTCTAAAACAGTGGGAGGAAACATCAACAAATAGAAGTCAGGATCTCTCCCCTGTCCTAAGGAAAATACACTTCTCTGTAGGGGTGATTTTGTGACACCCCTGAGATGCAAAATACTGATTCTTAACGTCCTGGAATGGAAAAGGCTGTTCTGGAGCAGCACCTGAAGCTCCTTTGCCTCACCAGGCAGGTGAATAATTAGGAGTTAAGGAGCAGCTTCTGCAGAAACCTGTGGAGTGACACAAACCATCTGCAAGTGTGTCACCCCAGTGACACCAGCCTCTGCTACAAAAACACCAGCTTTTCCCTCTCAAGGTGCACTGCAGCCAGTTCCCACCAACACACCCACCTGGGGAACAGAGCCCTTGAAATTCTCTTTATCACCATTAAAGGTGGAAGAGCTGCCCAAAGAGGAATGGTTTGAAAACTGATCTTCAAGGGGGGTACAGCTGCAGTATAGAATATATAGTATCCTCATATCCATCCCCAAACCTCGCCAAGGCACAGGTCACCTGCACATTGAAGTGGCCTTTCAAGGTGAGAGAATGAGTCTGGAAAACGCTGGAGGCAGAAATCCTTTTACAGCAAATGTAGCGTAACTCTCACATTGAAAAAAAAATCCCACATAAGACACAAAACAAATCTTACTGCACAGTCTTTTCTTAAATCAGCAGCAGCTGAGGGGATCCCCAGCCTGTTCCACACAGAAACCAACCCCTGCCCTCACCCTGTGACAGGAACGAACCACGAGAGGGTGCACGTTAATTGAATCCTGACGTGCCCAGGCTGGGTTTCTTCCAACCATCCTGTGTGTGCACAGCCTTGCAAGGGGACCAAGGAGGGTTCCCCCCTGGTCTGCTGCTGAAGTTCCCTTCTCGTTCCAAATGACACCATTAACTTCCACCCTGGGTGCTGTGTAACAGGTCCTGCAGCCAGGGCCTCACACAATACTTGTTTTCTGCGTGTCCCAGGAAGGAAAGTCCCAGCAGCTCCTCTTGCACACGTGTGTGGCACTGAAAACTTGTCTGTGTCCAGGCAAAAACCAGGGTTTTCCCACTCTGGGGTAAGAGCACACCTTAAGTCCCGCAGAGTTTTATTTCTTGCACTGAATAATGTCATTTCTGTGTTTCTCTTTTCTTTCCCAGTGCCTCAGGCAGCAGCTCTGGCTGCAGCCCTCAGTCCTCTACCATACAGGGAGAGCACGGCCGGCGGGAGCACAAAGCAGGAATGTTTTATTTGTCACTGCTCAGGCACGGCTGGAAAATCCCCAACATGGAGTGTTTACGCTACCAGTGTTTTCACCTCTGTCTCCAGGCGATGGACGTAAACCCTTCCTCCTTCCCCCCCATCCAACGGAGCTCCAGCGAGCAGAGGATCTGTCACCCCATCGCGGCTCACATCGAGTGGGCAGAGCTCAGACCCTAAACGAGATCCAACCTGTGCTCCAGAAAAAGGCAAGCAAGCCCTTTCCCTGGAATTCTCTATATATAGCTTTGTAGGATCGGTGTCCTTTGCAGCGGAGTAAGGCAATTTTTAGAACAAAACATCGCATATCTACTTATATGTGGATCGTTTCCTATTATTTATTTTATTACAAGCCATCCTCGGGGACAGATCCTGCAACCAGTTTAGCAGCAACAAAATCATCATTCAACAGTTTGACAGGGGGGAAAGAGCAACAAAGCCGAGGACCTCCCTCCCTGCAAACCATGAGAACAGAGCATGTGTTTTTTCCCCAGTCTTTTCCCAAATTTCATGATTCCTTCAGGTACTTGCTGCAGGCTGGAAGGGATGAGCAGAGGGTCATTGCCTGTGGCACTGCCAAGCAGGTTGGCACAGGGCAGGGTTACCTGGCTCCCAACTCCTGCAGCCTCTGCTGGGCTCTGGGGCTTTTCCAGGAGCTCCTGCAGGAACTGCAGACACACCAGGGGCCTGCCCAGCACCAGAGCAGCAGCTGCAGCCCCCAGCTCGCTGCAGGAGGGGTTTTAGCAGCGCTGGATCAGTGCTGTCCTTGCAGCCGAAGCTGCTGAAGGGTCCCCAGGCCTCTCGGCAGCCACTGCTTTCCCCTCCTGACCAGGGCAGGGATCATTCTCATCCTGGATGGACCAAGGACTCCAAAAGAGCAGAATTATTTTATTTGCAACAGGACTGAGTGCCTGACTTGTGCGTTGGGGGTGTGAACACCAGCAAAACCAAAGCTGTCAACTGGAGATGGATCTTCCTCCCAGTGGAACAGAGACCGGGTTCTCTTTACCCAGACAGTCTAAATTTTCCAAGAATTCTCAGAAAAGGGTGCAACAAATCACATGGACACTTTTTAGCTACCTCCAACTCTCATCTTAAAGGACTCCCCGTGTCACCATTTGACAACCATCCTCCCAGTCCAGAAATGCTGCAGCACTCCACATCTCACAAATCCAAACTGAAGAAAAAAAAAAAATTATGTTAAAAGAGGAAGCAAAAAAACCACCCTTTGCACTCAGATTTAGTAACAGTTCTGTGCCAGCCACAGTCACGTCTTCCTGAGCCTTTGCCTGGTCCTGCCAGGCCCCACTTTTTTTTTTTTTTTGTGCTGCTGAAGCAGATGTGAGGTTGCAAAGCGGAAGTTTTCCTTTAAAATGTCTTTTCTCCTCCCATCCCCCCCCCAACCCCCCATCCCCAACTTTATTTTCGTTTTAGAGCAACAAATGCAATTTCTTAAAGACCAAAAGCGAGGGGCAGCCCCAGGAAGGGCCCAGCTGCAGCCCTTCAGAGCCCGTGCAGCTCGTGGGACTCACAGAAAGCATCTGCTCTTCGTCGGGGCCCTTGGGCTGTCACATTTCAAAGGCTCCCTCTGCGAGCTCCAGAGGCAATGGAAAGTATGTTCAGTTGCAAGTGGGGTCAGGAAGAGATGAAGAGAGAGGGGAATCAACTCAGCCACGGATACACCTCCCCTTGCTGGCTCCAGCTTCAGAGCAGGCGTCGGAAAAACAGGGAGGGGAAAAAAATCCGACAGCAAAATAAAATGTGCAAAACATCTGAGGAACAGGAAAGCCTTGGCTCCACCTCTGCCCCTGAGGAAAATGGCCTGGTGGGGGATTAGGAGCCACACAAACCAGGCATGAAGTGTCTTTGAGGAAAATGGCACGGATAAGCTGTGGGATGGATCACTGGGAGGTGGGAAGCACTTGGAGCCCTCTGGAGAAGGCACAGGGAGCAGCGGGCAGGCAAGGAACGCTCGTGTAAAGTTTGGAAGCCCAAGGTCCACATTGCCATCCCACCCTGCCAGGAGCCAAGCAGCTCTGACCAAAGCACACAGGAGAGGGTTGGAGAATCCCTGATCCTGTGTGGAAAGCACTGGGAGCTGCTGGTGCCTCTTCTTCATGGCGTGGCTGGGCCTCCAGAGTCTCTGTTGGTCATACACGCAGGGCAGACAGAGGACAGAAACTGCAGCTGTTCCTTCACTGATGTCTGTGAAAGGTTCCTGCTTTGCCAGAGCCCTGCAAACCCTCCCCATCCGCCCAGGAAGGGGCTCACATGCAGGTGGGTTCACCTGTCACAAGAGGTAGAAGGGAGAGGACAGGTCATCTGCTCATAATTTCTCATGTAAATGACTGAAGTGTTTCCTGACAAAATATTATGGTCTATTAAGGGTCTCAAAATTCTTCTGGGCCTTCAGAGCTATGAGCCAGCCTGTAAGTCCTTCCCCTTGCCAGGAACTGCAGGCATCTCATGAAACAAGTCCCAGCCAGCCTTCCCATCTGCAGCAGGACCAGACAGGGAAGTGGTTCAGTGGTGGAACCAAAGGGGAGCCTCGTGCACTGGGAGGCTGCTGATGACAACCACCACAGCGCTGACTCATCCTCACTGCAGAGAGGTGTCAGCTCCTCAGAAATCCCCTTTTTTCCGTAGCACATCAAAGAGCTGGGCAACAGCCCCCCACCAGCTGGACGTGCCTGTCCCTGCCCAGCATCCTTCATCCAGGAGCTGGGGGGGCCTGGGAATGCTGGACTGAGCTGGGACTGGGGAGCACAGGGAGTGCCAAGCCCTGTTTCACAGCAGAACATTTCTCATGCAGGTCAAAAGATAAACGAGCGCTGCAAGCTCAAGGAAGGGATTTAAAGAGAAGGAGGTTGAGGGAATGGCTGAAGGGGCAGGGGTTGTTGCAAGGAAGCTGTCACAGCCCACAGCTTTCCAAAACTACCAGGAAGCAAAATTTCTCTTTTGTGATTTATCAGGACTCTAGGCAGGGATGGCAGATCTGATCCTGCATTCTCTGAGATTCTCAAAGAGTCCCCCCCACAGCAAAGCACCAGGCACAGCAATAGATTTATCATATGCCAGATGATCCTTTTGTGCAGTGTGAGCACCTTGCCAAATCTTGGGAACACTTAGGACAAAGCCATAGATGGGAAAAGCAGCTGAAGGCTTCACAAAGCAAGAAAACAACAGAAGCTGGAGAGAGAAAAGTCAGTCAGCACTCAGAGCCCCAGTGGGGTGAAGCTGCAGGGGAGTTGCCCAGCACGGGGGAAGAGCCCATTTCAGTGCAGGGAGGGAGTTTTAAGGCAATGCCAGTCCCCTGCAGGCAGTGAGGATTAGGATGGTTGTCTCCAGAAGAAAAACCTCCAGGCCTCACTCAGAGTAGAAAGGAGACAGAGATCTCCAGCTGCATAGTTTATCTTGCTGAAGGGAAGGTCAACACTCAGAGCCTGCAGCTTTGCTGGGGATATCACCATTCCCTGGGGATATCACCATTCCCTGGGGATATCACTATTCCCTGTGTGGAAGGGGCATCCAGTGCAGCATCAGCTGCTCAATGCTCAGCTGTGGCTGCACAAACTGACAGGAGGTCGTGAAAAACAATTTAACTGGCACAGCAGCGAGGGCAGCACAGCACTGGGGGAAATGTCATCAGGAATTAGGTAAGGCCACTGGTCACCCCTTCTCCTGCTTTTTGGGAAAGACTGAAACGCTAAAAATATGTCCAAGGATGAATATTTTCAATGAAGCAAGCTTGCTATATTGACAGTTTACAGAAATGTTACATGTTACTGTTTTTAAATACAATGAAAAGTGAGACAGCTCGTTTTTATCTCTTTTCCACAGAGTTCAGGCTGCCCCTCCTGCCCGGGGCTGGGTGCACGTCACAAAAAGCAATGAGGTCCTTGCAAACGTTTGCAGCAAGACAGGATGCCAGAGCTGACAGGAAACATCAACCACACAGTAAGTTTCGGCCCATCAGTCTCTCAGAGCCACGAGCAGGATCCTGCTGCTGTTTATTACAGACACAGAGCAACCTGTGAGAGACAGATGCCTCCGAAATTCCCCGTGTGAGAGCTCACAGGTCCAGGAAATCCACATCACTTCATGTGCTTTTAAGCAAACGTGCACGTCGTGCAAAGAATTTCATTCCAACACTGTAAAAAGGGGGATTCTGATGTGGAACTGACCACAGAGCACTGCAGGTGCTGAGACAGACACTCAGAGCAGCTCTTGCTGACTGCACACTGAGTGTTTGTCCGCTCGTGCCTCGCACCCACAGCGCTTTGCACAGAAGCCAACTCCATCCTGAGCAAGTTTTTATGACTCTACAGCATTTTTTTATTCCAAAGCACTTGAGTGCAGTCTCTTGTGACCAAAGAATAAGTTGAGCCACTCTTTTCTAGGTTGCTCCATCAGCATTATTCCTGTACAGCTCAGGGAGCACTGCCTTCCCAGAGACCACTCCCCGCTGCCCCAGGGGTCGCTCTTGGATCTTTAGACATAGTAGTAAGAAAGTGTCAGGCAGAGAAAGTTGAGTAAAAATAGTTTCTTCAAAGGAAATGAATGATTAAAGTGCACAAAAGTACTTAAAGCCACAGGCTGAACCACAGTCCTTGACAAAATGCACTTTAATACTGATAATGCCTTCAATTCTTCCAGCTGCTACAGGAAGAACTACTCCTTTGGAGATGGGAGCAAGGTTGCAACTCAGAAAACCTGTTAAAGATCTCTGGTTTGTCCCTGCAGAGGCATCATCTCTGTTGCTGATGGCTGGGGCTGCAGGGGTGACTGCTCCTCTGATCTCGGAGGTTTCTGTGGTGGCCGTTTCCACGATCTTGTCTCTGCAGCAGGAGACACAGGGACGGCCCTTCATCAGCAGGAAGCTGACAAAGGGACCCAGTTTAGAAGAGGGCAGGTTTAGGGAACACCCAGCACACACCAGGTAATGTTTCAACCCTCCCAGTTCTAGAAAACTGGCATGCAGGAAGGACCCGCACTGCAAGAGCAGGAGGTTGGGTTCAAATCCAAGCTCTGCCAGGATGAACAAAATATTTCCAGGGAAAGTAACAGCTCTCTGTTTGCCACAGAGTGGCATTCCCAGAATGATCTCAGGCAGAATTTGGCCGAGTTGTCAGTGGTAATGCCCAGACTCATGCCCTAAAAACCCTGTGATTTTAACACCTGCAGTACGAGTGGGCCTAAATTTTACCACTTCTATAAAAAAATCCAGTGTTTCCTGCCCATTTCTACCAGAGGGAAGTAGGAATGGCATCTCCCTTATGCTCAGTTTGTTCCCAAACCCTGACCTGATCCACACCCATAGTAAATCTTTATTTTCTCAGCTCACAAGTGATGCTGTGAGAAAGCAATTTCATAAGCCAGTTGGTCAGTCTAAAACCTCTATTACCAAAGATGTAATAACTTGCCAAGAGCAGTTGCTGAGCAGGAAGCTAAAAGGATACTGAAGGACTTTCTTCATGATTTAATTTACCTTCTGGATTTATTTCTGAATCACTGGTGTTTCCAGGGTCTTCCTTCAGAACTCCCACATCCTTTGCCCAGTCTGCCCATTTAATTTCCTCTACTCTGGAGAGACAAAATGCAGCAGGCACTGATGAAATGAGCTCAGCATTTCAACCCAGATCCCACAGTTCCAACCCAGCCTCCCAACCCAGCTCATCCTGCTGTATGCAATCCTAGGTTTGGCTGCAGCAACAGCACCTTACAGAGCTTTTCTTTGAGTAGATCTTCTGCACTCTAAGCTCCATGAAGTAAAACATCTTCTCCCCCTGCATGTGGTTTGTTGTTTGTTTTAAAATACTCCAGTTCCTCCAGTTCAGGTTCTTAATACAAAGGTGACAATGCTGGCAGCTCTTTTAGCTCTCAAACTTCCAGCCTGGCAATCACCAACCAATTTGCATGTACCCAGGAATATGTGGTTGAGTCACTGCTGAAATTCCCTGTGGCTGTCCAGGGTTACCAGGCTGGGAATCAGGGGATTCCATTGCTAGGCTGGAGTGTGAAGGATGTATCTGTCTTACCTGAAACACCACCTCTCATCTTTCTTATTGAGCCCCACTGACATGAAGCAGCCAGATCTCCTCTTCCCACCCTGGCGCCACAGCCAGGCCTTCTCTATTTCTAGAATAGCAATAGCCCTCTGCAAGAAGAAATCCATGTCAGAGAGAAATCAGGGCATTAACAGAGCCCAGCCCTTCTTTTCCATTAAATCTTCCCCAACGAGCAACTACTTTGACTTAGAGAATCACTTTGGAACCCAGTCCCAAAGTGCTCCTTCGCTCAGTGGTGCCACTCAGTCACTCTCTCAAGTTCCTCGTGCACATGGATCATGCAAAGAGCAAGAGCTGTAAATACATCTAAAAATGATGTCAGGATGTACCCCCAGGGTGGCAAATTTATAGGAAAGACTCATGTAAAGGTTTAGGACAAAAAGACAGGCACTGCCATCTCTGATTCAGTGAGACTCGAGCAGAGCTTTGGGGCCTCACCTGCAGCTTCCAGACACTCTTGCTGTACCCAGAAATGTCCGTGACCGTCTCGCTCATGAGGGCGATCAGCATGTTGAGCAGCAGGATGTAAGTGAGGATCACAAAGAGCAGCAGCAGGAGCATGACAAAATATCTGAACCTGACATGCTCCTGGAAATCCAGGTCGCCCATCCCAATGGTGATCTTGAAGAGCTCCAGGGAGACGCTGAGCAGCCCCCCGTACATGGCGTGGCTCCCACCGCTCTCCAGGTGAGCCAGGGACTTGTTGTGGGACACCGAGGGAGCGTCGCCCATCAGAGTAACCAGAGCTGTGAGGAAAACAGAGTTGAGGTTCTCCTCAGAAAAATCCACTTCTTGCAGCCCAGACCACAACACAACACCGAGCCAGGGCTCACCTGCAGCGAAGCCGAAGAGGAAGATCATGTACACCAAGAGGAAACGCAGCAGGTCCCTCATGATGGTCTGAAACACAAATCAGGAGGAAGTGCTGATCTTCATCTTGAGTGAAATCACCAGGATGATCCCCCCTTCTTGCCCATCATAACCAACCCCCAGGAGCAATGCTGAAAGCAAGTTGGAAAGTGCTTCCATCTAGTTTAAGACACTACTCACATGTGTCAAAGTGATTCCTCGGTTAAGTAACATCATCGGTAGCTTAATCTGACAGTACTGCATTCACTTATCAGTTGTTATGTTTGTATGAAGAGGTTCTTTGAAACAAATCAACATCCTGTCAGTTCCCCAGTACAGTTGTTTCCAAATTGTTGCAGCACACACATCCCCCTCTTTCCCACCTCCACTGGGTTTGCACAAGCAGTGATCACAATTCACCCCGGCACCTCATTTCGCCTCTGCCCTGCTTTTCTAGTCCCTGACTCCCATGTAGACCTGAAAACACTTCCCAGGCCAAGCCTAACAGTTCCAGGGAACTCACACTGGTTTTTCCTGCTAGTTTTGAGCTGTTTGGTGACAAACAGGTGTCACCTGCTCTGTTCAGTGAGAGCACACTCGTGGTTCACTGCAGCTGTACTTGAAGACACTGATCTAATCTCCTACAGTGTCTGTGCTTCCAGAGCCAGGACATCAACTCCATTTATGGTTTTCATGGTGCTGAGAGAAGGAGAGCAATCACAGGACTCCCAGCAAAAGCTTTTCATGCAGAGGGTTTCCCCCCCCAGCACTGACCTTCTGGATCATGACACTGTAGATCCCAGTGCGCTGGAAGCCCCGGGTGTAGTACAGGGTGTTCACCCACCCCAAGAGCAGGGAGAACACCATCACTGCCACGTAGTTTTCTGAGCTGGCACCATACAGGACTGCTGACAGCAGCAAAGAGAACGCCTGGATGAAGCTGGAGACAAACAGAACGACACAGTGACTCACCTCAACTGGTCTGATCTCTTCCCGTTGCAGATCTGTTCTGCTTCTCAGTGAAAAGCAAATTTTAGGAGGCTACAAGGAGCATAAGAATGGCAGATAATCAGAGTCTATATGGAATCAGAGGATGGTTTGGGTTGGAAGGGACTTTAGGGATCATCTAGTTCCAGACCTACAAATTGCTGCAGTTTTGTTCTCACAGTGTGGAAGCTCTGAACTGCTTGGTATAACTCATATAACATATTAAATGGGGAAAAAAAAGGTAACACTTAGAACACAGGCCCACATCCATCCAGCCACACACATACATTGATGCACATTCCTCCTCAGAAAACTTGGAAGTTCTTTTCCTTTCAGCTAATTCCGAGCCAGAGTGACAGTGTGATTGAGAACCTGAGCTCTGTTTCTAACAAATATACGTGTTCTTAACTGTGGAATAATTGACGGTCTGACCTTCACAGACAGGCTCTGCCCAGGAAATGCCATCACAACAAAGGGTTAGGACAAGAGGTAGAAGTGAGCAGGGATGGGAAGAGGCAGTGGCAGAGGATCAATGTCTCCTGCTCACCACCTCTCTAGCAATGCCAGCCACACCCAGCAGGGAACCAATTTCACCAAACTTTCCCTGTGCCAAACCCCTGCAGGGACGTACATCAGGATCTCGATGCAGCTGTCAGAACACATGGTCTTCAGGGACTGGCGTCTCCTCCTCAGGTACAGACTCTGGGGGAGAGAAATCAATGGGAGCCATTCACCAAGAGCAGGGCAGGTTAGAGAGGGATCACACCCAGCCTGTGGCTCGGGGCAAAGCTTTGCTCCATGAGCTCCTCCTCGTGCTTCCATCTTCAAGACCCCAGATTGCACTTAGTCATACTTCTAAGATGAAAAAAAGGCCTTATTTATAAAGGGCAAGGATAAACAAGGGCTGAATCATGGCTCAGCCCCATGGCCTTATTAATAGACTGCATTAAATGCCAGGGATGCATTTTAATACCATAAATCATACAAGTCTCTCAGAATTATTTGCTGTTGTGAAGCTATGATCGCTCCTGCCCAGCAACCCTGCTTGTGCCACCCCTGTCACTGCTGGATCCCACTGACACTACATGTCCCAGAGCAGCTTTCCCTCCTGCCATCCACTCCTGCACATCCTGATGTCAGGAGAACTGAATCTGCTGTGTCAGTGATAGTTCCCTTTTTTTATTTTTTTGCTTTCTTACAATGAACCTAGGCCAGAGACCCCCATACCTGAGCAAAGATCAGATAAATGCCTCCTAACAAGATAATGATCAGTCCAGACACCCACAGGAAGCCTCCAGCCGTGAATTCCACTGGAAATGAAGGCTGCAAGACAAAAGCAAAACCACCCAAGCCTGTGAAGACGGGCAGAGGCAGTGATGACAACCACACATAACCTTTTAAACTCTGCTCCAACCATCCAGGCCTTTCCAGAAAAAAGACTGGACCCACCTTTACCCGTAAGGGCTGATAGTAGGCGATGGCTGTAAAGATGATCATGAACGACAAGTACGAGACAAAACTGAAGTAGAACCTCTTGGAAGCAAAAGTTTCCCATTTTTGCTGGAGCAGCTTGTTCAGTGGCTCCAAAACCACCATCTTGTACCGGTTCTGTGGGAAAACAAACAAGCAAAAATGGACCTGTGTGTCAACAGGGGTGAAAACTCAGCAGAGGATTGTCTTTTTGGGTGTTGGAGCTCAGTGGCTCCAGCTGGGGAATCACTGAGGGTTTATTCAGTCAGGCCTTGCAGTGTGAAAGAAATCAACAATCCCATAAGAAGTTACTTCTGCTTGGCTTTGTCAAGATATTTGGACACACCCAGGATCAAAAATTTCTCTGGAATTATAGGTGATCAGAGGCAGGCCAAGCAAGCTGCAAATAATAAAATCTGCAAACCTTGCCATTATGGATTTCTTTATCAGAAAAACGATCATCTGAAACACCGGATAAACTCAAAGGGATTTGCGTAACGACACAGCAACGCTGTGGAAGGACAGGAGAAGGTGCTGCTGTGGGACTTTCTGTGAGGCCCTCACCGGGGTGTCGCTGCTGTAGGCCAGGATCTCCAGCACAGAGTTCTCCTCGAAGCTGTCCAAGGAGGACAGGTCGTAGAGGGACACGTGGATGGGGCCGTAGGTCCACTCGGTGAACTTGCGGGACAGGTGCCGGTACACGGGGTCCTTGATCTCCCTCTGGATGATGTGCCTGAAGATCTGAGACAAACCAGGGGCACAGAAGAACATGCATGTGGTGAAGGTGCAGAAGGACAGAGCTGTACCCAAACCACCCTCCCCTGCAGCACACCTGGATTTGTGCCCTACACGCCTGGACACACCAAACACCAGGATTTGGTGAAAGCAGGCAGTGAACTACATCTTGTACCTGCTCTTCCAGGAGCAGAACCAGATTCGGTCCAGACCAGCTGTCCTGGGTGGGACAGAGAGCAGCAGCCAGCTGAGGCTCTGCAGGACACTCAGTGACTTGGAGGTGACCTCCTTGACCCTTGGCAGCAGCGTTACCGTGGGTTGGGTGCAAGATGCTCCTCCCTCAAACCCCACTGCTCTGAGGGTGCAGGTCACACTCTCTCGTTCCTCATCAACCCCAGGGATTCCCCCTGGTTGTTTTACCTCCACTTTGCCTGTCTTGGCAGCGAGCTGCAGAGGGTTCAATCCATCATAATTCACTATCTCCTCCAGTTTACACGCTGGGTCGAGCTTCACACCTGCCTTCAGGATCTCAACGTACGTTGTGCTCACAAACTTGGTGTTCTCCTCAGTGTCATCTGCAATCATCACCAGGGCATGCAGGACTGTGTTGCCCTGTGTGTCCTGCTCCTGAAGCCTGGCTTTCTGGTGGGGATTGTTTAGAAGATAGTCCACCACATCAAGCTGGTTGGTACAAGCAGCCAAGGAGAGGGGAAGTTCACCTGAAGAGATCAGGACACAGTATTTGGAGGGGAGGCAGAAAAAGGGGTAAAGGAGAATTAAATAAATAAATAAATAAAAAGCAATTATGGAAAACATATTTAGCCTAGAGTTTTATCACTGGAACACAGAACAAGTTCTTTCTCAGTGTCTCTGGATTCAGAAAGTGTTTGGCAGCAAACAATTACTCTTTATTTCTAGGAGTAGCTGAAACACTTTCCCAGACCTCTAATTTGGCTAACCTAACCAAGTGCTGGTCTCTATCTGAAGCCCCTTAGATGGGATTACATACATAAAACCAAAGATGATGTCAAATACTAATTGGACACCCCAGATGTGAAAGGATCCTGCCATTCAAGTAAGTCAAGGGCTTGATTAAAGGACACTGGAGATGGCAACTCATGCACAGATGGGCAAACCCAACTAGAATTAGAGATGTCACACATGGTATGGCAATAAAAAAAGGGAAGGAACATGTTCCACACTGACTCACCAAAATAAAAGTAAACTCCTTCTTTCTTCTTCCTGAAGAATTCCCCGTAGGCTCTGGCATGGACATCTGCTCCGTTCTCTACCAGCAGCTTCACTAAAGGCAGGCTCCTTTTCTCTATGGCAATGTGCAGGGCTGTCTGGCCTGAGCAAACAGCAGAACCTGTCACCCCCTGCCCCTCTCAGAGGGGACAGCACAGGGATTGAGCAAAAGCTGCATGTTCTGCACAGCCACTGCAGCCCCAGAGCTGGGGGCCGGCTCAGGACTTTCAACAACAGTCCTTGGAATGTTGCAGGCACTGAGGCAGAAGACAAGCCTCAAAACTATCTGAAATTCAGCACAAGACCAGGCAATCACTCCTGCCTGGCACTGAGATCCCAAGCATGAGAGGATTAAGACAACCATACATGTACATGACCATGCTGCACGTTCGCTACCGAAAGCACAACCCAAACAGCAGAACTCGTGTGTCAGAATGACACGTTATCCCTTCCTCGTTTTTAGGATTGCTTTTTATGCTTCCCCCAGCAAATCCTCTCATTTCTTGGGTTATTAAACGTGAACCATTTCTGCTTTACAGACCAAGACCGAAGTTGGCAGCAGGGTGTAATTCAGGGCCGAAGAAGATGCAGCAGCAGAATCAGAAAAGAAAAGGTGAGTAGGCTGTTACTGTAACTGCACCAGAACTCTGGATCTGCAGGGCTGAATAAGCTCCAGTTCCCCTCCATTCCCCTGTGCCTGCACATCCCACCTGCCTAACGGGGAAGCTGCTCTGGCCCAGCACCACCACTCAAACCTCACCTCTGTAGTAGCAGTCGGAGCACGACACATTGACAAGCGGCCTGGGGTTCTGTGTCTTTTGGTCTATTTCCAGCAAGACTGGGATTGTGTCATTCATTCCGTTTTTTAAGTTCAGCAGGGCTTTCATTAAGCAGGTTTTCCCAGTCTTTGCATCTGGCAGAGAGAGAGTATTGAATGGGTTGTGTGTGTACTTTGCACACAGCTGTATTATTTGATTCAGAACTCAAATCGCCAAAGGATCAAAGACAATCATTATTTTAAAGGTTTTTATCAGTAGTTTTAGCCTGCAGTAGAGGCAAAAACATTAGGATATATTTAATTAAGGGCATTCTCCACCCTCAGGTGAACATTAGAAAATAAAAGAATGGGCAGAAGGCCGGAGAAAGCAAATAACCATGAGCAGATTCCCCTGCTAAGCCTGTTCAGGAAATACTGAGCAGGAATCTACCTGTGTATTCGGAATCAGTGAGAAATTTGGAGGTCCTCCTTAAGTACCCCAGCAAACCATCCAGTGCCTCGGGGGTGCCCCTGGTGACGGCGCTGAACAGACGGTCCCTGTCAAAGCGATTTGGGTCCTTCTGGCTGTAGGGAAAAGTGCCAAGTGTTAGGAAGTTCTGGAGAGCAGAGACAGGAGCGTGCCACGAGTCCTAGTGGGACAGCGTAAGAAAGGAGGGAGGGAGGAAAGTTTGTCAGAAAAAAAAAAAAAACAACAACCAAACCCAAGCATTTTATTTTTGAGTCGAGGGAAAAATAGAGACTGTTATTTCCCAGAATTCTCTAAAGTGGCTGCTCTTTCCATCAGTTGGAGCTCTTCCCAGATCCCGTCTGATGTGCAACCCTGGCACGCATCCAGAGCTCAGAGAGAAGCCCAAGATAGCTGCAGGACCAGAGTCAGGCCCATCACATGGTGGAAGCGCTCTGTGAGCTGGTTTACATCCCTCCCTGGCACGAACAGCTCAGCTGGACAGAGCTCCACGAGAAGCTGCTCTGACACCCAACGTGGCTTATTAGTGTTAGCTGAGATCCACCCAAAATACACCCCAACAGGTGTGCACCTTCCAGGGGCAGCAGCAGAGGCCTAACAGGTCTCCTTTCTGCTTTAATGCCCTCCCACCAGATGCCTGTAATATCCCTACACTGCCACTTTCAGTCTGGACTTGGTGAAGTCTGTAGGCCCCCATACAGGGCAGGATCAGCACAGATCACCCGAATCACCCCCTGCCAACACCCAACAGTCACTCACTTGCTGACGAGTCCTGGCCGATAATTCAGGTTAACCTTGATTTTAGGAGCAAATTCACTGCTCTCCTTCTGGTAAGGTGTCTCCAGGGGTCGTGGCTCTCCTTTCTTTCCAGGCCCTGATCTTTCTTCCTTTCTACTGGGTGCAGGTTTATCCTCCTGGACGCTGTCATCGGTTTCCAGCAACCCAGTGAACCTGTTCCTCTGGCCTGGGCCTGGCTGCCCGTTGGTGAAGTTGTCCATTCCTAGGAGAGATGGTCTTGCAGGTCAACAAAGATGTTCCCTGCTGGGGGACTAAACCTGTGAGGGAGGGGGAGAGTTACCAGTTTGATCACAAACCCAGGATGTGCTCAGTGTGACACAGTTCCCAGTGCTCTGCAGTTGACTTTGGGTCCCTTTCAAGAGGGAGATTCAGTAAAACTCAGTGCAGTAGCAGTATTTGAATAAAGGAGCAGTATTTGAACAAAGGAGCAGGGTCTTGAACAGAGTTCCACTGGAGAAGTTCAAAGGCAGTTCATGAAATACAAGCTGCAAACTCGTCTGCAGCACATCTGAACCCCCTTTGTGAGATGACCTCACCTGTTGGCAGCAGCACAGGTTCCTTACATAAAAGGCAAGGAAAGTGGCTCTTTAGGAGACCATGATCACTGTTCTTGTCTCGGGGCAACCGACACAGCCTGGTCACCGAGTGGCCCAAATGATAAGATTCACTGTAGGCCTTCTTTGGAACAGGGATAGGTCTGTTCATGTCCCCTGTGGGGGAGCACTGCACTATTTATACAGGGCAAACACGTGCACAAATTGTGTTCCCCTCACGCATTTCATCCTGGGGCAAAATGAGTGGGGTCATAGATATTAGATATTAGATAGTTATTAGATATTTGGAGCTGTTGGCTCTCCATGAGAGCACAGGCTCTCAAGTCCCAGCTCCACAGCACAGACAAACACACTGCCCAGCTGCCCTGGGGACACTCCCAGCCCTGGGAGCCTGCACAGAGCACAGCTTGACCCAAACCTGCTGCACAGGGAGCAGCAGTCTCAGCAGAGCACCCAGCCAGCCCCTTCTCTCATCTAATACATCCTGAACCCCTTTCTGACTCTTTTCAGACATCTCTTCTTATATATCTGAATATATCCCAGACCACACCCAACACACACTGTCTGAAGTCAGCATGACTGCAGATTCACACTGTTTGTAATTAAACATCCACAATTACCAACCTGCAGCAGAGTTTTTGTTAATAAGTCTGTCTCCTTCCCGTGCACTCCCTCCAAATGGTTAACAGGTTTTCTCTGAGGAGAAATCTCCCTTGCTGGGACTACAGCCAGACTCCATAGCCTGTACCAGCAAAGAGGTAAATGGACACAGCATAAGCAATTTGGCTTAGATTAGGGTGTGAAAAAACACAGTTCTTAGGCAGAAAACAGCCACAAAGCATCTGCATGCGGCTCACAGCAAGAAATCCAAGGGTTGATTTCAAGACAAACCGTTATGATAATTCAGACGTTCAGTTTAGTCTGCTCTCTAATGACAAACATTCCTCTGCACTCACAGGCAAACACCCCAGAATGCTGTTTCAGAGTTACTTCCTTCCCCAGAACACTTACTGGTACCTTTGCCGATCCTTCAGAGGGCTATTCGTACTCCCACAGTAGTTTGCTTGTGCTTTGCTGTCTTCCTTTCCCCCAAATCATTTCTCAGCTGCGGTTCCCATCTCTCCACAGCGCTCAGGAGAGTTATTTACTGTCAGGCTTGTACAGACAGACCGTCTGGTTTAAAAGCAAGAGCAAAATGGTCCTATAAAAAGGACCCTACACCCACTTGGTGCATCCCTGGGAAACACAGGGAGCACTCTCTGCTTGCAAGCTCAACTCCCACTTCTCCCCTCAAGAACTGAGTTATTTATTTCTTTCCGACACCCCACCAAGCCCTTTTGAGAAGGGCAGCACCAAGCCCTGCTGTCAGAACAGGAAGAGCACAGCACTTACCCCAAACTGTTGCAAGCTCCACCCAAGAACAGATCTGACAAGGAGTCCAACAGAGCCTTCAGAGGGTAAATAATCTCTCAGCAGAGACCAAGTCCAATACCAACAAGTGTTAATAAGCATGAAAGCAGACCCAAAATTGTTTACATCCATGGGTGAGAGTCCTCCTCTTCTGCAGAGCAGACCATGCTCACATCAGCAGTCTGCTAATGGCACAGCCTTGAACTCCTGGTTGGTGGCGGCCCATGAGAGAATCCAAGGAATAACCACAGAGTCCTGCTATTTACTCAACTGTATGGCTTTTTGCAAAGTGAAGGAGGGCTTGCACAGGAAATGACTAGATGGATTTCTCAGTAAAAGAGAGAGCCAATGAGTGCAGTGCTCTTATATGGGAAAGCTGCCTGGCTATTGCAAATTCAGAATGCTTAACCCCTGCCTGCACACGGAGAGCCACCGCCTCGTGGCTCCCAAGCACAGCCCTCTCACAGCTCAGGGGATGAGGTGGATTTGCCCCTGACAGTGCCAGAGCCCCTGGTGCAGCTGTGAGGTTTGTCACAGGGTCCCTCACTCAGCCCCAGGACAAGCCAAGAGTGCATGGAAACAGCTGATCAGCTCAACTGTTCCTGTGGGGAGCCAGATCTCCTCACCCAACCTCCCACCCCCCAGTTACGAGGCGGCATAAACTGTGTGAGTAAATAAGGGGACCAGAATGTGACCCCACACAATCAGCTGCTCATCACGAGCACAGGGAACTGCACAAAGCAGCCCCAGTTCAGAAACACTCAGGCCGCTGGTTACTTAATTTGCCTCTAGTGCCACATTTCTTAATGGGCTGGTTCTCCAGAGGAGTGCAAATCTGAGAGAGGCTTCTCCTGGGAGCACGGACTGTCCTTGGGGCCCCAATACTGCTTCACTTACCACTCACAAAACAAGACCCCTGGGAGACAGAGGACATCAACCTACACCACTTGGTTTAGTTCCTTCTCTCTCTCCCTCTCTGAACAGCCCCGAGCAGGCAGCAAGATCGTTTCCCACAGCACCAGCACGGGATGACACCCAGCACCCGCTGCCTCAACAGCCTTCCCACAGGATGCTGCTGCAAGCATTCTCACCTGCACTCTTGATGCTTTGCAAAGCCATTTATGAGGTCTAGAGCTCAACTAGAGAATCTTATTAACCAGCAAAATGGTAAAAAAGCTCTTCTAACCCACACCTCGACAGCAGGGGCGTGTCCCAGGGGAAATGCCAAGAGTTCGCTTAACCACTGGTCCTAAAACGTTGAGAAGGGCTGTCACATCATGACACACTGAACTCTGGCTGTGGCTTCCTCCTTCCAGACCTACCACGAGCCAAATGAGAGCCCAAAGCAATCCCCATCCCACAGGACTGCAGGATGCTGTGACGCTTCCTGGAATGTGGTCGTCACCCACAGAAACATTCCCAGATGGCTTCGACTTTGAGTCAGATGCAGCCTGTGAGATGACCTTCCTATAAATACACCCATTAAATGGCAGGGTGCCTTTCCCTCCTCATGGTCTTGCAGGAGATGACAAGCTTATTTCTCAGATTCCCGTGTTTCAAAATGAAGCTGGTCCAGCAACAACACAAAGCTGCTGCTGCTTTCCATGATGGCTTCTTAATGACTCATTAAGACCCACAAAGAGATAAATGCAAGGCAAGATCTCATCTCTCTCATCCCTTTCTCATTCCAGCCTTGCACCGATTCAGCTCAGTTTGCTTTAGTTGTGTTACATCTAATTTACTGTGATATCAGCAGAGGTTCAGGCTCAGGAGTTTAGCTCAGACTAATGGGTTTAAATCCTCCTGGGCTTCTCCCCCAGCTCTCGTTGGAGGCATCCCACCACTGCAGCCAAGGAATGAAATCAGCCCACAAAAGTGCATCACAGCAGAGTTCTCTCTGCACATCTGCTTTTAATAGAGGAAGGAGAATGTGCAACTTGCTGGGAAAGGAATTGCTGCCAGCTGAGAGGTCACCCCAGCCAGGCAGATCCACGGAGCTGCTGGGGAGCTCAGGAACACTGGGATGGGCACACAGAGGAAACACTTGGCACTTCCATTTGAGAGAAGGGAGAAGCAAAGCAGAAAG
This sequence comes from Empidonax traillii, assembly GCF_003031625.1. Classification (NCBI taxonomy): domain Eukaryota; kingdom Metazoa; phylum Chordata; class Aves; order Passeriformes; family Tyrannidae; genus Empidonax; species Empidonax traillii. The sequence continues at coordinate 188,993 of NW_020955515.1, forward strand.
AAATCACAAAATCTGCCCAAACGTGTCCTCAGCAGTGACACATCCAAGGTCGGTGACGGGCTTGTGTCGCTGCTGAGCTGGTGATGAGGCTCAACAAGCATCCTGCCACCAAAATCTGAAATCCTGAGAGCTGTGAGGACTCAGGAGGAAGCCATCTAGAGCAGCATGCAGGGTGAATAAAAGCAGCAATCTCATTTCACCTGTCTGCCAGCCTGAATTTTACTAAAGCAGAACGTGATCCTCTGGCTTTTTCAGGCTTTTATGTGTGGGAGGAAGAAGGAATCCCACAAGGAATCAGTACTTATTTTACTGATGAAAATGTGCCTGTTGGTGCTGAGTTTCTCCTGACAGGAGAGACATGTTCTGTGGAAACCTTCAATCTGAGAAGAGAGAAGTCGAACTCCTAAGTGAAATTTTAAGTAAATGCATTATTTTTCATTTAATAGTATTATCAGTCATATTCATAATTATGGATTATACGTGAGGAAGCACAGTAATTCATGGCAGGAAAAGCAATGACTGGAACCTGCTTAAACAGAGGGCAAAAGGAAGCATGAGGAACATGGTGTTCCTTATGGAAACCGGCACATTTTCTAAAATGTATATTCTCTGTTCACCTAAGCTCCCATTTTGACCAAATACTGGAAAACATAACAGTCTTATGGTTAATACCATGTTCTCTGCAGGCTGTAAATAGAAGTTTAAAGTCACTTACATACGTGTGTAATTTAGTCCCAGGATTGATCTCTGGCCACTCTCAGGTGTAGCAGCTCAAAATCATCCTCACGGGGGAGGAAACCCTGTAATAACAACAGGCAAGGGTGGAGCATTCAAATTTTCTTAAAAACAATAGGTAGGGCAGCAAAAGCCACGTGGTTAAGGAACAACTGTTTCTTTTAAAGGTGTGCTTTCACACTCGGGAAAATGTCAAGCGTTTTTGCAAGGCCTGACCGTTTTTTTCCATGCAATTGTTATGTAAAACCCACACTGCAGTGATGAACTTTAAGCAGTTTAATTTGTTAAGTTACCCAGATGGAATCCTGTACCTCTGGGGACACCAGCCAGTGCCCAATCTAAAATATAAATATTCTCAAACATAATCCCTTCTCAGGACTTGTCTGATAGCCAAGGGGGTTCAATTCATCTACGTGACAGTATTTCTGTAACCGCCAGTCCCACGTCATAACATCTAGAGGCTCCAATCTATACACTCCTCGGGCCTCTGAAGGAACATTCCGGCTCTCTTATTCCTAAAATGGAAGTATCTTTCTGCTTGATGTATCCCTTTCTGTAGGATCACAGCCTGTCGGAATGCTCTGCTGACAATCAAATCGCAGCAGAAGAGGAAATCCAGCGGTGAGGTGGGAAAGGAACCTGTTTGTGGAGGAACAGTGACATCCGGTGGCCACCGAGCAAACCTGAATTCCTGCTGCTTTCGAAACAGCCTCCATGGGAAATAGCCAAAAAAAAGCCAAAAAAAAAAAGAGGGAAGAAGTAGTTTTAGGCATGCACCTGCGAGAATTAGAGCTATTCACTTAATATTTGTATCAAAATAGTTAGCAGAAACTTGTCTAATTTAAAAACTTATATTCCACATAAGGCTGTTTTGGATGATATAGCAATATTCCACACCCATAAAATTGATATGGGCAGCCAAGGATCTTTGAACACAGCCTTTCGTATTGTGGACAAGGCTGCAGAAATACTGAGGAATTTATTCCCAAGGCTTATCTGCCTTAACCCTCTCTTGCCCTGTATGGGCCAGTCGCTAACAGAGCAAAACACCAAATATATCCAAAACCCAGTATAATGGATTGTCTTTTTATGGATATGGGTAATTAGTTTAAAGCATAGAAGGCAAAAAAGTCTTGGCTAAGGGGGCTTTTGCTGTTTGTTTGATTTGAGGGGTTTTGTTGATGTTTAGTTTTTGTTTGGGTTTTTGTTTGTTTGTTTGGGGTTTTTTTGAGTGAGGGCAGACTAGAAATTAACTGAAGCAATAAGAAAAAACCCAAAGG